>NC_064878.1:21499095-21511595 GCF_943734665.1 Anopheles aquasalis
AACTGTTAAGATAACGTTTTGGTTTTGCATTTACAATATCAACTACCAGAACCATTGCTAACCAACTTATCCAATAATGTATGTTCTGGATGAAAGTTTATGATCGCGATGAGTAAGCCATCATTACGCCAGGAAATGCTAAGGAATGCAACATGAATCACCTTTGAGAAACTTTCAGTTCGACGAAAATGAGCTACACCTGAGTGCCCGGTATCGCACGCACACCGCGTATCAGTTGTTGGAGTGGCCATGGCACGGCTGCACCAACACGATACACCGACAGCAGGATTGCGTCGTGCAGCCAGCCCTTCGGTAGCGCTTATCTATTCGATTCCACACACCAGCACACTGGTGCTTCTGCTCCGCCGTAGTGCTATAGTCGATTTCAATTATCTTATCGGAACGACTGACCTAATGCTCATATCCCCGTGTCCTGCAGGCGTATTGGGGCAGCATAGTGTGCTATTGTTGGGAAAAAAATCTGTTTTTGATTGACACCAAATGATTCATGCAAATTATGCTCTGTCACGCTAGGCGCCGGTCCGAGTGCCGTGTGCCGAGATCGAGAATTGATTTACAGAGATTGCGCAAGGGAACAAATTCTACCCATAAAGGGCACATATCGGTTTTCGCGGTTTCTCAATTTGCTTCTCAATCATCACGTTTCATCGGGCATCCGAGTGGGAAAGTGTGGTGGTGCTAGTGCATCCCGCCATCATGCCACCGCAAGGCCATTGTCGGAAAAATGAAATCGTTTATCGTTATTTGTGTAACGGCTCTCTCTCTCACTTGCTCCCTCTCTTTCCCGATACTTGAGGCCCATCCGTGCCCTTTTGTGCGGAAAGGGCACCGGTAGGGAGGGCCGAAGAAGAGCAAAAAAGAAGAGAACAGACGACAGGGAGGACAGGTTGAGTCCGAAGTCGAATGAAGATAGAGTGGAAAATTGTGCAAATTTAATCACGATTTCAAGAATGTAATCACTTAAGAATATTTGACGAGGGTCCACTGGCACAAGTCCTGCCGGCGTACGGTGTTGTGTCTTGACGTCGCAAAGACCGCAAAGACCGCACACCGGTCCGGACGGTCCGTTCGAGCCCTTTCGTTTTTCTGCATTGGATTTGCACTTTTCACGCTTCGGCAACGGGGCAACACCCGATCCAGAGCGTTTCACGCGTTCACCGCTTATATTGACAACGTTTTCCAAGGTTGGTGGTGAGAAGTAAGGATGGTTGGAAAATTTGTCGAATATTTATGTAAATTAGGGAGAGCCTTTGCGCGACATTTTGGACGAAGAAGAGCTTCGAACACACAGCGCATTCGGCCTGGCAACAAAGCTAATAGACTGAAACCCGGGGCGGGAATTTTCCGTTGCGTGGTTTAACGGCCAATTTTATGTGGTTGACATTTGCTGGCGATTTCATTTTAATGAAACGTCGCCCACTCGGCACGGGAATATGTGAGGGGAAATCTAAATTAACGAAAACATTATCGGATAGGTTCAGGGATGCATTTGAAATTTGTTAGCCACCGACCGGACATTGAAAAGAGCACATCTTCACACCGATCATGACGATCAGAATGGATGGTTTGCAAAATAGCAACCATTTCTGGTTTCTGATACCCGGAAGGAAGTACCATTCGAGCGGAAAGCTACTGATAAAGGTGGACGTGACGCTGAAGCGGTACGCTTTCTCCGTGACCGAACAATAAAAGGGGAAAAGCAATAGTTTTGTTTTCTAGTTCCCCTTTTGCGTAACGTAGTATAAAGAATGTAAAGCTATCGAATTTACCGGTTTGATGGCCGGACATTCTATTAAGTCTTTTTCAGTTGCTTGTGTATCTCGGATTTTTTTAAAATTGCAAATGCTTGTTACATAATTAATATTGCGTTGGAGAATTATGATGCTCTCAAGTTGTGTTACATTAGTTGCATTAAGAATGATCATTGTGCTATTTTTATAGTGCTGTTACGAATATATAAAAACTACAAATGTACGTTGAGAAATGATGTTAGCTATGAGCGAATAAAGTGTTCAACATCGCGAAAGGATCGGCTCGGGAGTTGGGAATCTATGATGGACTTCCACGGACTTTCATGGCAGCTTTTTATAATGCTGCGAGATGCACCAAGCCCTGCATGATGCAGCTTGCAAAAAAACTGGCATTTTTGTCAGTGTGATTTTGATTAGTTGAACTGTACTATACCATATTCTTAAAAGATTTGCCTTTCGCCACAAAATTCCACAAAAAAAATGGCAAAAGAAGTTTGGTTGATTACATTGCTGAAGTCCGTTAGATTAACAGTAGGATTTTCTCTGTAAATTTTTGCTTTTATGTTGCAAAATATGATGTTGCAAAAGTTACTAAAATTATTAGACAAACTATGATAAATTTTTTTAAATTAATTGAAAACAAATCCTTGAACTCATGTTGGATTAAACATACGGCTCGTCCGTCCTCATATATGTTCATAAAACTCATGTTGGATTGCCATGTTTCCTTGTCAAACGATGAAGTAGCTCTCAGATAAAAGTAATAGAAACAATGCTCTTTCAAAATTTTTCGAATCTAGTCGTGAGCTGCACTGTAATCAGTATTGCTATCGTGTAAGGTCAAGTTTGCCGATGAGTCATTCTCATGCTGAATGCTATAGTAATGAACACATTATCCAAGAACGTGATAATCATTTGCGAATACAATTGGTCTGTCATACATTCTTTGAGCAAAGATTCGGACACTACACGACAGTTTATTTTTAACATATATAAGGACGGACGAGCCGTATGTTTAAACACGACAGTTGAATTGAATTAAAATTTATGATCTCGTAGCGCTCGTGTACCAAATCGTGTCTCTAACGGCTCTGAAAAGAACCTCATAGAAACACGATAAACCTTTCTCTAATGGATAATGGGGCAGATTTTCAAGCAGATCATAATCCAGTCCGTTCCTTCTTCGCACGCTTCTTCGCTAGTCCGGTTTGCCCGACAATCCTCGACTAATAGTGGATATTACTTACACCCTAATCACCCATCTCTCGCCCGTCCGGTCCGGTCCGTGGTCCGGTGCTGCAAGGTGGCCATTTATTTTTTGTAAAAAAAAACGAAACACAACAAAAGCCATCGCCTGTGGCAACAGCATCGGCATCGGCAGCCAGTTTTGGGCCAAAATAGGCGCCCTGCCGTGACCTTTAATCCCCATTCTTGACGCGACGATGGGTCGCGTACTTGCGTTGGAAAAATATTTGACAAAGACTTTGCTTTCCTTTCGGCTCGGCTAGGCCTCGAGGGTGAGGGCCTCCGCTGCTTAGGAGGTTCTCTCCGGTGCTTACAACTCAACCGGCAACTCGCGACACCACTTCGTGGCTTGTTCGAGGGATGTTACTCAATGTTTGCAGCTTAGCCACCTCGCACTCTCTCTTTCGCTCTCTTTCTTTCTCTCTCTCTCTTTCTCGTTCAGCGGTACACCGTAAACCGAAGGCAAATATGTACTCTTACTGTCGACGACTTGCTTATACCGGCACTGGCACCGGCACAGAGCGTAGCTTTTCATCCTTCTTCTGTTGCTATTTTTGGTAGCGGATCTGTAAGCTCTCTCTGTCGGCCCGCTCCCGGGCGGTCTAGAGCCGTGGGCCTCCACGCTGACGTTTTGACCGTGAAAGCAAAAACCATCCCTTTCGCCGTCGGCACCATCGACGAGTCAGTTTATGTGGTTTATGATGAGAATGGTAGGGGTGCCGGGGGATGGGGGGGGGGGGGGTGTTTAAAGTGCTTTATGTCAGCTGAGGAGGTAGCAAGGTCCCTCATTTGATCCGTAACATCAACAGGACGGGCCGTGCTATCTGTTTATTAATTTTTCATACCTTTCATGCCCCCCGCCGACCGCTACGTCACTTTCAGGTGGATCCAGTGGTGGATTATATGCCGGATGTGCGTTCCGCTATTCTACCGCCCGAAAAGCCCCAGTGGGGATGCTCATGCGAACAATGGTTGTAATGGTTGGGAAAGTACACGACATACACATGGACGAGACACGTCGGTACACCACAGTCGGTACTTCCGGTTGTTGGTGGCTGAACATCATTTAGGTGCCCGAGACAGGACGTCCCTCGACAACGTCCCATCGCCACCTCTTTTATCGAGCTTAAGGCTGTGGTGGTGGGTTCCGGATGAAGTGTCCCACCGACCGTTCCACCGAACACTCCCGGAAGCTCCCGGGTGTTGGGAGCTGTTGAAAAGAAAACAAACCCCCATCGGTGGGGGCCTTCGACATTTGTTTGCTTTTGCAGGGCACCTTCCTAGGACCCCTAACCTCTCTTTTTCTCACTCTTTCGTCTACCGTTTGCTGTGACAGAGTGATAATTCTCAGCAGCGACCGACACGACAAACGGACGCCAGAACACATTCTGATGCTTTATACGACTCGACCGCCCCTCTTTACGAGAAGCACAGACCAGCGGAGCAGCACTCCAATAGAGGCTAAACCCTGTGACCTGTCCTTACATCGTTCGGTGTTTGTTTACCTGGTTCAACCGACGACCTACGTGGTGCGTGGTGCTGGTGGGAAAAGGGAATCTAGAATAAAGTTTTAGGTGGAAAATGGCAAGCTTCTCCTCCACCTCTTGAACAACATCGCAAAAGGTGTGTGTTGTGTGCATTTAACGCCGATACAGCAGGATTCGGTTTGGGGGGTGGAGGTTTTTTTTTTTACATACCCACAGCTTTGTGGGGTACCTTTCCCTTGAGACACTGGGCCCCTTTGCCCTTCGTAGCTGATCGGTCCCTCCCTGCCCCCAAAACATGATGGGGAGCGCTCCGCTGTTGATGGGAACGATATTTTTGCGACCTTTTTTTCTAGCCGGTCGGTGTGACGAAAGACGAAAGTGTTCCTTTGGGGACGATAGCGTATAATCGTGATTGTGTGTCCAAATCGCCGTGAAACTTTCGTGATATCGTGCCTCGAGCATTCACCTGCGCTCAGTCACCGGCGCTAGCCCTCGGGCTGGTATTTGTTTTCTCGTTAGCATCGGCTTACGGTGCCGCTGAATTTGTGAGGGGGTTTTTGTTTATATTTTCTTCTTTTTTTGGAGATATGTTTTGGTTTAAAATTGTGGAGCTTGAGAAAAGTTTTGCCACCTTGTTGTCGGTTGCATTGCAGATTGCGATTGAATATGGTTCGTGGAGTGGGTGAATTCTAGTGTTTGAGATTGTAGCATTATTTGTCTACGAAGCATGTCAGATTGATACAAAGAAGCGTGCCATTTTTCAAATTTTAACTCCTTTTTCAAATAACTTTTTGTTGTTTTAGGACTCAGGCACATTTTAGAGTGCTATTGTATTTAAGAAAAACTAACAATTCCATTAATCAATGCACGGATTTACTATAAAAGTCAATCTTTACTCTGTAGATTGAAACGCTTTTCGTTCTTGAGCGCCATGATTGCTAGGGGAGACATCAATTTTTGCGAAACTACAAAAATAACATTCAGCAATGCTATCTTTTGTCTGCTGTTACAAGACGTTTGGTCTAAGAAAAGCTGGTACAAAAGATTTATGAGATGTTCTAATAAAAAGAAGCATCATTCGGAGACAGAGAATATCGAGAAACTCGACGAGTAATCCGTCAGAGGAAAACATAATTAGGTACCCAGAAACTGTCGTAATAAAGTGTCTCATAGGGAGGACATTTCGCAATAAGGAGTATTCCTTAGAACAGGACATTCGTCAAGTGATTGCTTGGTTGGAGGATGATGCAAGCGAGGACATTTTCGAGGACTAGAGCAATTATAGGCGTATTATGGTGATAATCCTACAAAATATGTTACATTCAACACTGACTCGTACTCTAAAGTAGATAATCACACAATGGTGTTTGAGATCCTTGGGTTATTTGGCGATTTATTTTTATTATTAAAATGTAAATGTAGAATGTATGCAATTTTACCGGGTACCTGGCGTCTCCATCATGGAGTTTGTTCAACGGAGCTTCATCATTTCGTTTTAACGGCGTGGCGACCTGGAATTGTCTTTAACTCTCTGGCCACGAGCACCGTTACGGGTTGGGGGTTTTGTTGGAAAAAGCAAAATTAATAAAGCCATGCACCTCCAAATTATGTGGTGAAATGGCTCGCGCACAGCGGCCCGCATGCTAATATGAGTTTGAGCTCTAAAGAGCTCTCCTTGCACTAAAGAGTGATGCAAGAGGGATGCGACTCTGAAGTTTTAGGACACGGGGGACACTTTCTTCTTTCTTGTCTCCTAATCCTGGCATACGGTGGCATGGTGTTTAAAATCATTTGTACGCGACTCTCCAACGTAGCGCAAACCGTAGTCTGTAATCCACTTATAGAGAAGGACGAAGCTGGGCATTTCAAAGGTCACGCTTCTCATACACGCTTCTGAATCTTGGTATTTTCCAAAAACGACGAAATCCCCTTATATGCACTCGAAAGAAGGATTTCAAGAAGGACATTAGGCTCTATATGTGAGGATTAAGAACCGATAAATCGGCTTAAGATCGGTGAGAGATTATCGCTAGAAAATCTTCGTCGTAAATGTCACTCCTTCGACTTCTTTGCAAATAGTAATTGGCCTGAAAGAACGGATCCACTCCCTGTGCTATCAAACACACCATTTTGATCAAACATGTAAGGCGTACTCATTGCTAACGACCTCCCTCTTTACTCATTCAAATGAACGAAAATGTAAAATGTACTCTGTTACATGCACAAAAGAAATATGCAACCAACATCAACGATAAATTACAATCACATTACGCAAGAAAAAAAGGAAACGAAAGAATAATGTCCCCGGCGTTAAATCGAGCACAGCGTGCAATCCGCTGTCGCGATGGCTAAAATTAATTTAAAATAAATCTACCTCCAAACTGCAGCCCAAACGGGGCGCGCGCTTCGGGAAAAAGATGCAAATTTTATGTATTCAAACATCTCCATTCCCGGCACGGACCGATGCTCGTGGTTTGGTGGTGTCCATCGTCACCATCGTGCGCCCTGGTGGTAAACGGTGTGAAGTGTTTTCCGAGAAACACGCGACGATATAAAACTCCCTCGCATTCCGTACAATCCGCCAGCTGATGGGCCGGCTGCTGGATTTGGTTTTTTGTTTCTTCTTGGAACAACTAACGGAGACAATGACGATGACGACGAAGGATGCGTGGGCATCCTGGTACACAGCACGGAGTACGCTGTCGGCTGTCTCTCTTTCTCTCTCTCGAGTCGCTGTTGGGCAAATGTTTTATGTAGTGGAAATAAAGACACCCATAAACCAGCGTGAGCGTGATCAAGATACAAACCCCAACCTCCCTCTATGTGGACACTACGCCACGCCGGCCCTAATGCGCGGAGATCTAGAGACAGAGAGAGAGAGAGATCCGTTGGTCAAGCGACAAATGTGGAGAAAGAACTCACTGAACGGTTTCAAAAGCGACGACAAAGTTGCGTGACCGGAGAAATGTAAGTGCGCAAAGGCTAGACCGTAATGTCACCAAAGTGTACCATTTTTTTCTGATGGTTTAGCTTTCATGATGCCACGCGGACAAGTCTATCGTCTTGGATTAAGACGAAAAGGGCGTCAAACGGGAATATCCATTCCGTCGCCATAGGTGTGTGGAAGTGATGAATACCTTTTATCCACTGTTTGCCAGCTAGCCAGTCAGTCAGCGTCCATGCCATCTCAATCGTTCGTCAGATTGCTTCATTAGTTCGGATTCTCGTGTGTAAGCCGATAATCCAGTCAATAGGGCGTGAATGTTTTTTTTAATCTTTAATAGTCTGTGTCCGCGCGCTGGAAGCACAACACCAGTCGAAACCGAGGGTATCGAATGTCACTAGCTCGCGGGCGCGCGCTCCACGCTCGCTACAGCTCTGCTTTCCAAGAAATGCCGGCCATCACGTTGCCTCCCGGGTCCGCGAACGTCTCTGCCCTCGGGTCGCAGGTGTAAGATTACGGTGTGCTTTAGGCAATACAGCACGGATAGACACGGAACAAAGAAAACAGGCGAAGAAGAAAAGGAAGGCAGCTTTTATCCTTGCTCCTGAGAGGAGGTACCAGACCTCTTCCTCAGCTGCTTCAAGGCAGAAGTCAAACGAAGTTGAACGCAGGAGACGATTACGGGTTTATTTATTTGCTTTCCCATGCACATTAGAGGCACCGGTGGGGGATGGAGAAAGGGTGTGGTGATAGTAGCAGGTCGTTAGTGCCGCCACCGACGCTTATGTGCGGCACATCAAGTATTCTTCGGTCCCGTTCGGTCCCAGTGTGTAACCGGTGGAACGCCATTGTGGAAAATTGCTCACACCGTAATGGAAGGGTTTTGTGGACGGAGAGGAAATAATTTAATTGCACACCAGGCACACATACATGTTCACACATATTGGTGGTGTAGTGTAGCAGTTTATTAGTAAGACACCTGGAGTCTTTATCCTTTATGGAGTACTTCAGGCTCCATAGCAATCTGTTAGCTTCGCTATATATTCAGAGCGTAAGAAGCGTAAGGCGTAAGAATAGATATGGGAAGAATTCGATAACTTACCTCGTGACATAATACATCAGTCTTCGGGTTGTTTGGAAGAGTGAGAGAACGGAGTGATACAGTGACCTTGAAATACCTGTCGTTGTCAGGTTAAGCCAGCTGTTTAGGTATATTAAATTGTTAGTTACCGTTACGATCGTCCTTAAAGATTCTTTTTGATTAAATTATATGGCGTGTAAAAGTGCAATTGCTCCATTAACTGTTGGCATTGTCGCCGCAAATTTAGATAATTTTCAGATCTTTGTTTTTTACTATTTGATTAATTGATCATCGCATCGATCATCGCAATCAGCCCTAGCTGTAGCCAATACACTTTTGAAAGATCCTTTCATGTTTAAACGGTGTACATGTGTACGATTACAATTAAGAAATGTCCGAGTACGATTCAAAACATGGGTCTTATCGATGCTATTTATTGTTTGCAATTTAATATTACTTATTCGTAATAAGGTAGTATACCTATCTATCAGCCGAGAATTAGCTGACGAGCTGGCTTGGTGCACATTTGTTTTCGTAAACCCTAAATAGAAAATGAAACAAGCCGATCTTTTAGTGAAAATAAATCACTTCTTTTCAGACATATTAAATTCAGAGTAGAACAAACCCGTAACGTTTCCCAGTTGCACAGTTGAAGATGTACAACTGCAACTGATGAAAACAAATATTGCGCCCATTCTTTCGCTCACTCAAGCTCAACAATTTCTCACCTTCATGAAACAATAGCAGGGAAAGAGATGTGTTTTCGAACGAAAATATGCAAATACGAAGTGTAGCAATACCATATTCCCTCCGTCCAGTATCAATCATCTCCTCTCTCATCGTGAGCACCTCCTGCAACGTACCATCACCTTCCCGTTGGTCTTTCAATGGTCGCAACAATACTGAATGAACGTGCTTGTTGTGGATCAAAGGGACACGAAAGGAGCAGAAAAAAAGCAGCAGTGGGGGTGGTACAGTACGGCGATTGGAGTTTTTCCCCCCCCCCCCCCCCCCCCCGTTCAGTCCGGCAGACAGAACGGTAAACTACCATCGTGTGGCATCGACCAGCAAACATAAGCCCACCGAAATATGCATGAGCTTTTTACGATTCACCTTTTGCCTCCCCGACCACCACCACCACTATCTGCTTCTCAGATACGGGACCACCAGACCAGTGAGTGCGGTGCGCTTGCTGGCTTGGTCGTGAACTTGCCCCTCGTAAGCCGTTCACCGGTGAAGCTTCGTAATCCTGTGAGTCCCCGGTGAAGGTGAACGCTACTGCTTCGTTTGCTCGCACTTGCCGTGAGATAAGTTTCTTGACTGCGTCCGCCCTTTCCTGCTATGGACCAGGTATCTGTGGCTGTGTGCGTCCATCTGGAGTAAGATGGATAAAACAGACGAATTCGGACGACTTGGCTTTGGCTTTACTCTCGCATTTGAATGGGCCGTAATGGGACTGGTTCCGAGGGGAAGGGGGGGGCTCAGAAGAGTGCTCCATCCGACCGAACCAACTCTCGGTTGGTTGGAGCCTCAAAAGACAAACCGACCAAGTTTTTGGCAACAAACAACTACGATCCGGAAAAGCAGTCAGCATCAGCTGAGGCTGTGCTGGGCGTGAAGTGGCCTTGAGGTGGAAGCGAGAGAGGAAAATTGCTTTCCTCCTTCCCGGTCCGGCATATCCGTCCAGTCCAGCCGGACGGCCGCGTCCAGTGCGTCCATTGAATCGCACGTTCTCCGCGCTGTGTTTGTTCACGTGAATTAAAACTGGCCTGCAACATTGATGAGGATATAGTTTGGCTTGCGCACCGCGAAAAAACCACCCGTTCCTGATCCTGGCCCAAAACAGAGGTTAGCTTTTCCACCGGGTTTCCACCAGCTTCGCACCTGCGCATCCGTTTGAGCCACACCGTTTCGTCGGGTCTTCGTCTGCCGGGCTTCCATTTTGTCGCATACAAAATGGATGCTATTTTTGGAAGCTTTATTTCTGGAACCCCCGGAGTAACGGAGTAATTGCAACCGAAGCTTTACGAGCGGCCGGCAGCACAAGGAGCAGCACAGTATCATCATCACCAACCGGGGTCAACCGGGTACGAACGTTGGGAGAGGGTAAAAAAATCTCGTGGGATTGCTGTAGAAGTTTACTGGTTAGAAAATTACATTATGTTTTGTGCATCACGGGATATCACCTCGCGCACCGAGGGTGGTGGAATCTTTGCATTCTCTCAAATATGTTCTATGATGAAACGAGCTGAGGTTCGTTAGGTAGCAGGTGACATAGAGAAGTAGTTGGGGTGATAATTTGATGTACAATCACTTGACTGGTTTTTTTGGCAATCCTCTCAATGGTGGCTACATGATTTGTAGTTAGAAATAAACAGTGTTGGTTGAAATTGGTTTGTATCATTTACATTTTGTTTGTAAACAAGTCCATGATGATATTAATATCACTGTTTATTCGAAACCACCATCTGTTATTGCCATTATTTGGGTAGAAGTTTTAATAGTCTCCCTTTTTTAATTTCGGCTACGAACACATTTTTGAACTACGGGTACAGCAAGCTTGGGATAATTTTTGGGACACAATCTGGCACTGTTGTGTCCTTTTCATGAGCAAGCATAATACCGACCACTATCCAATATTTTTGATCCAGTGTGCTATTGATAAGAGATTATTTTCGTGGAGGTCAAATAAGGCTTTTAAGGATTGCTTGAACTGTTCTGAACGTCAGCTCTGCTGTTTTAATTGCTTTTGGCGTGTTTTTTTACAGTCACGCAAGGTCTCGGTCACTGATTTTTGTGCCTCATTCTACAGCGCCTTCCTTGCGCCAGGGGTTGCTTTCAGTTTCGATTAATTTGATTGATTCATTGTCCTGTTCTATAGACATGATTTATAGTTTCTGTTTTCCATCCTTTTTCGTTCGAATGAGACGACAAAAACGAAACAATTTTCAGTTCTGTTTCTGGCCTGAAAGTTTATAGAAATATAGAATCTTGGGCTAGAAAAAAAAATTAAGCAACAATAAAGGGATGAACGAAATGTCTATAAAAAATAGAACACGTACAGCGGACCATCTCTCCGTGTGTCATATTCTAAATTAATTAGCTTTTCTAGTTAGTGCGTTACTCATAGTTTGTCAACAAAAATACAATAACTTTGTTTTTTTTTTGTGTTGCTACTGCACTGCAAGAGATTAATTTCATAATCAAAAATATCTTCCCCCCGATCACAAAGCATGCTCCGCTACGAGAGCAAATACTTCACTCGTCTTTATTGTTTTTTAATCTCTTTCTCTCCCTCTACAACGTAATGCAATCCAATCGATGGTTCTTATCCTATTCCACTGTTTTCTTTGCAGGTATGTTCATGGACGTCAGCAGCATTTAAGATTCCCGGAAGCCTCACAGAAACTAGCTTCCCTAGCCGCACATTCGGGATGCACTTCTCTGGTATCGAAGGTACGGCTCTCTAGTCGCTAGTCTGCTGCTTACCGATCGATGCGGCTTAAGTGGAATTCCGTTCGCGCCGGCTTTGGTCAGTGGAACGAGCCCCGTGTACCGGCCCACCGTTCATCGGTCTTGTGGCCTGCATATGCATTCGTAAAAGTCGAGTGCCTGTGCTTGAAGAGCAGCGACACAGAGCAGCGAGAAATGCAGCTCCATTCCAACGATGAAGGAACGCGCAACGTTCAGAAGCGAAGGAAGGCAACAAAAAAAAACGAAGCTTGATCCTTGCTGGTTGCTTTGGTATTGGAGGCCGCTCGGGGAGAGCACTTCAATTCCTTTGGCGGAAATCCGTCGACTCCGGGTCGCCCCTCAACCCGTTATACGCCCGCTTTTCTCCACCTACAGTTGGTTCTGTTTTGTTTCACATGGAAACGGTTATTTGCCAACCTGAGGTCCGCTTCCGGTGCCATGTGGTGCCTACACTCCCGGAATGGAACCACGGGGGGTGGTTTGTGGAAAATCAGAAA
>NC_064878.1:21516595-21531595 GCF_943734665.1 Anopheles aquasalis
TGTGGAATTTCTTGCATCCTAATAAATGGGAATCATCCATGAATCATGCAGCACCACTTCTGCTTTGTTGGTGCATCATCAGTGCTCCACATTTCCACAGCATTTTCCTCGGTGGCACAGAATGTCCGCCCCCAGTGCCCAGAATGAGATACGAATCAACTGCACGGCACGTATCGTTCATATTATAGCACAAATCGAATAAGATCATAATTCTACCAAGTAAAACCGGGTCCCCCGTTCCATTCGTTAGAACGTGCATCGAGTTCGTGCGAACATTCCGTACCACATGCTCAACCCCGGCTCCAAGAACGTGCCAGTCAATCGAAGGTCTATCATCGGTCGACTCGCTCGCTTCCCAAAACAACGGGGTTCTTTCAGTTCGTTCCAAAAAAGCTCACCACTGCGCCTGTCTGTGTGTGTTTGTGTGCTTGCACACAAACACCAAAGCGCACTACTACCATGGGTCCGCGGCACCACAGGAAGCTTTTCATTCATTCTCTTCCGGCGGTCGTCGGTTGCGGTTCGTGACTGGTGTTGTGTGTTGACATCATCGCGCTCACCAGATGATTTTCCCGATGATTCCATCCGGCAAACCGAACCGAAGGAAACACGCTCGTTCGGCTCCATTCGGGTGTTCGGGTGTTTGGGGCTTTTCCGTGACTCCTCCGTGGCTTTTGCTGGTTCCTGGCGTATCCCGACGGTGTGGCGACGAACGCGCGATAGCTGGTCAGTTCCACTTTGGCAGCCGAACCGGCGAGTAGCAGTTGTGTTGAGTCGCGTGCGCGAGTGCCCGCCTTGGTCTACACACTCACCTCAAATCACACCCACCCACACACATATACAGAGACACACACACCGAAATACACACAGGTACATCAACAACATAACCACACATACCAACACGCAGATACAGTGAGCCTAAGGCGTCTAGGACGAACTCCCTGTTACGTCGGTTCGGTTCTGTGTGTTCCGCTCGACCCGGCATGCAGACGAGCTACAGCTAGACGTGTTGTCCTGCTGCTGCTGCTGCTGCACCTGCTGCCAAAGCGGATCACAACAAACCCCGTTGGTTACGCCACTTAACTCGTCGGAGGAGGACTGGCGGCGGTATCGTGGTGACTGCAGAAGAATTACACTTTCAACAACCCGGGTTTCGGTCACGCTTGTGGCAGTTCTGGCGCTTGGCCAGAGAGAACGAACGTGGGGATCTTTGAGGTTTGAGGTGCTGCACCGTGAAACGTGCCAGAACACGCTTCTCCCGCGTTTGAAATAGAGAGAGGGTTTTAGTGGTATCCTACTAGTTCCAGCGTGATAGTAGCGCTGTGCAGTAGTGCTGTGGTGGTGCCAGTGTCCTGTATTTACCCTCAGTTTGTGTGAACGGAGTTCGTTAGTCCCGTTATTGTGTTTATAACAACAACAAAAATAAAACGGAGGATAGAAACCGAAGACAACCCACCGAAATCCGTGTTCATCGCGTGTTGCTGCGCCTGGTGCGCGCCCCGAGCCTTGGCCTACTCTGTCACCGAATTCGTTAGCCGAACGTTGTGTGCACGTTCCGTTGTCCAGTGCAAACGGACGTTGGTGTCGGTTCTGTGGTTCGTGAACTACAAACGGAGCTGCTTAAGAAGTGCACGCGAACATCGCGACGTGGATTTGAGTGTCGCGCAACCGGGAGAACCGGGATGAAGTTCGCAAAAGGGACACAATTTCGAGAAAGTTCCTTCAAAATTAGTTTTGCATAATTTCTGGTTATAATTTGTGGATACGATACGTGCGAGAGGACGTCTGCAGACTGCAAACAGAGAAACCTTCGAGTTACGCCATAGTGCGCTATCGTATGGCACGCGTCAAGTATCTTCAACAACTCCTTCTTCTTAAAGAATCGGTGCGACCAAACCGAACCCAACAAACTGACGCAAGGGCAGGGGTGTCACGAAAGGCACGTCTTGAAATTCGAGCTGCAATCGTCTTCGTCGGCTGGCCACGCGAACCACAATCGAATTTGTGGTTCATCGATCGAGCCTCTTCTGCTCGTCGCCCTGCCGCGTGAATCGATGTCAGCAAGCAGGGGGAGACCGTGCCGTGCGGTTTTGTGAAGGGGCCACTCGATAGTGAGGTTGATTGTTGGTTGGTGAGGGTCTCAGAAAGAAAAAAAAAATACTGTAAGAAATATGGAGCACCCCCGAACGTCGAATGTGAAGAAGAACAGGAAAAATGAAGAAAATGAAATGGGAAGAAACTTCATTCGTCAGCGCACGATAGCAGGAAACGCCTGGATGGCACAGAAGGAAGGCAAGGAACGTCCGGTGAACGGGTCCTAGAAACGGGAGTATATGTAGAACGGAAGTGACCGGAAGTCGAATAGTCGTGGTCTAGCTCCGCGTTCTCGTTGTTCGTTCCATTAGATTTCCGGGCCCTTCGAAGCTCAAATGTCTATAGCGTCTCAGGTCATCATCATGGGTCTTTCCCGCCGCGGTCAGCCGTGGTTGGTGTTATTCGCGATTCACGTACAAAGGCGTAGTGTCTGGGACGTTGTGTCCCTGTTTGTTTATTCTCCGCTCCCGCCACTGGTGGTGGTGGTGGTGGTGTGGTAATTGAGTGTCCAGTTAAAGATTGTGGAAGCCATTGTGGTATCGGAGAAGTGTCGGGGATGTTATGTGTCTGCCCAGATGGAGTTTCAAACCGTGCTCGTTTAAAAATGATTCGATGCGATTGGGTTCAATGACACAGGCGTGTGCGCGCTCTTTTTGTATTTCCACTTTGGGGTGTTGTTGTGGTCAGTGGTGCAGCCAGGTGGTGTGACGGTGACGGTGTACATTAATCATCTAGTGAAACATAAGCAAACATGCAGCTGTGCTAATGGGAGCAACGTGTTTTTTTTTTATTTCCTTTCTTACCTAGCAGTAGAACCAAACTACTTATATTCCTTAATCGATAGCGTCTATTTAGTGAGTAAGTGCGTGTCAAGTGAGTGTTGGTGTCTGCTGTCTACCATTTGAATCGATTTAAAGAATCGAAACCAGTTTTCTTTTTGGGAATGATGAGGAATAGGAGAGGAGTTTAGTAGGATCCGTTCATTTTGAGGTAAGACTATCCAACTATGCTGAACGTGTATCAGATTAAAACACAAACTCTTGGCTCGGTTGTTTGTTTGCATCGTTTAGCTTCTCAGAATTGAGAATGCGAAGGACTGAAAATTAATCTTCCTTGAAATATGCATCAAAGTCTTTATCACCTCGATTGTTGTGCTTTATTACCCGTAATTAAGGATCAAAACATTTATGAGCCTCATGCGTACTCGGTATTTATCTGATAAAACATTAAAATGATTTTGAGGATTTTGATTTTGAGGATTTACTTCTGCTGACCACTATTCTAATGAGCATGAAATCTCGGCCACTTCTCGGCCACTGTTGGCTTTCATAGTCGTTTCAAGGAGGAGGAGAACGCTCTTGAAATCCGTTTGTTTCGTGCTGAATTGTGTCACCGGCAATCTGGCAGCCAAATGGCAGCCAAACCACCTGGTTTTCGTTCGGTGAACTTTGCTAAAGGTTGAACCTTGAACACCAACCAGTCTCGGACCGAACTCGCATACTCGGTGGTTAGCAAAACTTTTCCCATCATCATCGCCGTGAACAAGTGGCCCTCCCACTCGGTGTATCTGTGCGCAGTGATCATGAAGATGAAGACTCCCCCCCCCCCCCCTCCTCCTCCTGGAAAGTTCGCAATCTACTTCGTTCTAATGATGTGACTTTCGGTGTCTGGTCGAGGATGTCGTGCAGAGAAGATGAGAAGATGTCAGGATTTGTCCTGTTTTGGAACATGATGTATCTTATAGTTAGTGCGTTTGTTATCACGAGAAAGGGATAAAGAGGTTTTTATTCTCAGTTCAGGTTAGTTGAATGTATGGACGTGGATCTCATATTCTGTCCAGATACTCGTTCTTTTCCCTCATCTTTATTGAAGCGTATTGCAATTTTTAAAACCAGACTTTTTGTTTTTTGAGTATTAAAGAACACAATTCCTCATTAATGCTAGAAAACTACGAAGGTGAGCAGAGAAAAAGGACAGATACAGCACCGTTTGGTGTAGTTGGAAAGCGCTAATCGTCATTTTCCAAAGAGAACAGTTAACATTGTTGTGAAAAATTCTTCCTAGACATTTCCTATTGTTGGTATAGACTGTACGGTACTCTCAGGAAAGAATTTATTATTAATGAAGAAGAATTATTTTGTTCCACAAAATATGACACGATGAAGATCTCTTTCGTTGTGCTAAAGAAAGAACAAACTAAATATTCAACAGCGCATCAATGGCCATCCCCCCGTGGGGAGGTCAAGAGCAGTGGCCTTCAATCTGTATCGAAATCAGTGATAATACTGACAGAGTACAAGAATCGAACCGAAGGGGAATGAGACACGGAATGCTATCCAACGTTTCTTACGCATCAAATTATCGATGGCGGAAATCGCAGGATGGTTTTTCCCTCTCTATTCCAGAATCGTCCGGCAACAGCAACACGCCGGACACAGGTACAGTGGTGTCATTGATACAAATTGAATTTCTGGCCCGGTAGCATTAGCCGATAATATGTGTAGCGTTCAGGGTGAATGATTTATCGCACTCTCTCCCAGGGGGACACAACCGGTGGGGCCCAGGCGCATCGCCATTCGCCATCCGACATCACGCATGATGCTGGTGGTCAGGAGCACCGTCAGGATCCGACGGAACGATGGATCGGTTGCGGTTACGGACCGAAGGCAGGGGTCTGTGCCCCCCGGATGTTGGTATCGATGGTAGCCGACCGACCTTTGTCCGTGGCAGGCAGGAAATAAAGCAATTTGATTGCCCATTGGCTCGTTGACCTCCACAAACGAACCACCGCCACCACTGCCACTGCCACCATTTGCGGAATGTGCACTTTTTTGGGGATTTTTCTTTTCCTCCAAGAAAGCGGCCGGCTTTGGGTTTTTCGTTTCACCGAACGCCGAACGTTTTCGGAGGAACGGTTTTCTTGCTTTATTTTCCCCCCGAATCAGCCTCCAGATCGGTTTCATTTAACTCCCAGAGGAGTGGTGCGATAGTGATTGAAAAAATTCATTGTTCTATCGAACTGTAGGGGGTTTTGCGGATGTGGGAGCGAGGTTCGAGCTATAACCGTCAATCCATCGCATTGTCGTGGAAAATTGACGGAAAAAATCAACCCACAAAGGAGGGTAAATATGGCTTGTACGACGACGACTAGAGCGAGTGAGACGCTTTTTGCTAATTACATCAAATGGATGATTAATCTATTTTTGATTAATTTCACCGGCACACCAGTCAAGACGGGAAGCAGTAGCTGGTAGTGATGTTTGCTTGTTTGTACACAGTTTTTTTTATCAGCAACAATGACTCAAGATTATGGACGGGGTTTGGTGAACGGAACTTCAAATGCAGAATGACTTGTATCGTTTCGGCGCCTAATTTACTCATCAGCAACAGCAACAGTGGATGCCTTAAATCAGTGTGCGCACAGTTAGTTGCTAATTAATCTTGGGTAAACAGAAAAACCGCATCTCGTGTTTTGACATCCTGCTAATTTTTAGTCATTTTTATGAACACTCTTTTGCAGCTGTCTTTTATTTTGATTTATCGTTGTTCTTGTTCAGTAGTGGACTTTGTTATTTTTGACTTCGTAGCTTTTTATATCTTTCTTTATGTTCCTTTCATTGTCTCAATTGTTTATCCAATATTTCGAATGAATTCATCTTAGGGTAGACAAAAATGGATTAAAAATGAGAAATTGATTATCCTGCAAAATTCAAATGAAAATTGCTGCAGGAAGCACAAGCAGCATATGCCTGGCATACTCAGAATGTACACAAAGAACCAGAAATCCATGATTCGTTCAAACGACTGAAAACGTTGATACAGGCATTAGAAATGTGTACTACGAGCAAACATGCTACACGTGACTATTTCGAATTGCCTCTATTATTCCAACATAAAATGGCGCTACTCACTAGATATATCGACCAGCGCGCAGTGCGGCTTAGCCTTCTTATTGTTTCACCAAGAAGCAGCACCGACAAGGCCACCGACAACATGACGCTAGTACTGGGGGGATTTAAGAGTGAGCCGACTACAAAGAGACGAGCCAAAGAAATACCAAAAACGTCGCGCGCCACGTGGAGCTTTCGTGGAGCCGTATTCGTATGCATTAAACGCACTGCATACGTCAACCCCCGTGCCGTTTAGAGCGTATGGGATAAGGTTTTTTTCCCCCCACTCGTTTGATCCGATTAAGCAAATGGAGAAATGGGCGCAGATATTGGAATGTAACTTTGAGGCGTATTATGCGCCTTCAGCCTCATGACCCAAAAGGCAAAAAAGGGAAATGCTAGGTAGGGCCGCGGTTGGTACAATGCTGGAGCGCTGGAGTTGTATACCCACGGGCACAAGGCTTAAAGCATTATGGTGGCTTTTCGCGGTCATTAGGCCAAGTGCTAAGCTATGGTAGGCCTCAAATCGAGCGCGGATTTGCCTTTTGATTGCAAGTGGGAGCCTTTCGTTGTCGAACTGCACAGTGCTGCTTGTGGGTATTCATGTTTACGCGGAAGTTTTCTGCAAGACCGATCAGAACAGATTCAAGAATCGCTTCACCCAAAAATTGGATTCAAAATTAAACACTAAAATTGCTTAGGACTGGTGCGTCCATAAACTGTTAATCGCTTCAATATTGCAAAAGTAATGAGATAATTTCGTTGCCGCGAGCGTGGTGTGCAGCAGATTTTCGGGCGTATAATCAGTTGCGAATCAGGTCGGTTTTATCTGGCAATTTGTGTGCGACTGTTAAATGCTGGATGGTCCGGGCTGCAAAATAGGCGCTGGTTTCGGTTCCGGTTCGGTATCGATGGTACGGTTGAGTTGGTAAATGGTTCAAATTAAGTGAGATTAAATTCCGCAGACAAGCAGCGGATGGACAGTGAAGTAAGGCAAAAAGTAACGGTTTGCATATTGTGACTAGATTTGCAAGATTTGTTTAATGAACAATTCATTTTTATAATTTGTTTTTTATCGTTAAATTTACGTTAAATGTTCTTTGGTGTAAAGTTCAGTATACTTTATGTTCTTGATTTGAATGATTTACAACTTTATTTAAATGTTTTGTTTTTGCATATGGCATTCGACACAAGTCTTCCTTGTCCTTTTGACTTGATCGGCGTTTCAACAAACACTTTACTATAATGTTGTGAATGCCAAATGAACAGATCGTTCCCATTCAAAGAATCAGAGGCTCATGACACTTCTTTAGCATTTTTCTATCTAATAAAGTCGTGGCTCAGTTCACTCGAATGGTTATCTAAGGTGAAAAATGCGTCGACAATGATTCCAAACGTGCGATCGCCAGTCGTAAAATAATGTTCTGAGGCTGGCCGTCTTGGATTGCTGGACAGCCTGATAAGACTAAGAGGACTATGATGAAATATGGATCGCGAACGATTATCACAATCGCTCATCGCATTCACTAGACAAAGATAAATGGCTTAAACCGCTGCTCGAAAGGGACATTCACCAGCGGAAGCTCATTTTCTCTGTTTCGTAGTCGGACTCGAGAGCTTTTTTACGTAAGTTTGATTTATTGGTTGTATATTTGTTGTACATTAGTGGTTACATGTCTTTACACTTAATGGGCTCAGCATAGTGCGTTTCCTTAATATTTACATCCTGGATTTTGTTGTTACTGTTGTTTTGGAAAAATGAAATGCTACAGGGAAAAGTAGCAAAGCAAATGCGTTGTTTTTCATACTATTTCATATATTCATAATTTCATATATTCATAATATTATTTACTATGTGCATTTGTTGTTTCGTTTTATGCTTCTTAATATTATCTTGCTTAAGTTAAAGTGGGAGAAATTGAGGTATCTATACTTGTTTTTTAAATTATAAATAACACATAATAAAGGAACATCCGTCTTTAGGTTGCAACTATTATCTAAGGTGTGAAATAATGATTAGAATCGTTTGTCAAGCTTGTCCATCTATCCTACACGCAAAGTTGATGCATTGCGAACATGAGCTTCCGCCGCAGACGTTTGATAAATTGATTAAAATTTTCCTGCCAAATTAGCATTTCTAGTGTTTGCCACGGTCATGAACTCATTAGCGAAACATATGATATTCTGGCCAGCAGTAGGCCAAGACCGCCAAGAAGGCTCCATCGGTCCGCCAGGCCTGGAGCCGGAATCATTTTTCAAACCGCCCTTTTCCGTTGGATTGCTCTTCAGACAGCGCAAAACACCTCTCCAGCGCTGAATGGCCTTCGTGTGGGACGATGACGTCTATTAATAGCTCTCCTCCCCGAGAATGATTTGCCACTCCGCCGTCTTCTTCCTCGGCTTCCCGTTGACCTTGCACGTGTACGGCCGGGCTGGCGTCTCCATCGGCACTGCTTCCTTTCTCTTCTTTCTGTCACCTCACGCTCCGGTGGCAAGTCTATGCGACCTCGATGCGGGCAATAGCCGCCTATCAGCTGGTCAAAATGGGGAAAAAACGGGGCAGCCACAAAGCACAAAAAGGATGGCAGAAAAATAATAATTTATTTGACAATTTATGATTATCTATGTTGTTTCCGCTTCCATATTTATCGTCGAGCATCATTGAGCTGCGCTTTCTGGTGAATCGTTCGGGTATTAAATGTTGTGTTCAACGGGGGAATGAAACGAAATGAAACGAAGGGCCGATGAGGGTCCATTGGTGAAATTATTTCTTTTGCCATTTCTATTGTTTGGCTCCCGCTGGCAGGCTGGCATGGTGGGCTGGTGCGTTCTTGTTCGGCTAAGCGCTTCTGCTTCTTAACGTTTGTGAGCACCAGGAGCAACGGAGGAAGAGGCTATATTTGGACCGTTTCCTTTTCACCTTCGATCATCAAGGCAAAAGGAGCGGCCAAAGTGAAAGGGCCCAGGAACTCGGACAGTTCTCGGAATACTATCACCGTTCCGTTCGTGGTCGATTGGTGCGGTTGCGTGGCGAGACAGAAGTCGTAGTGGCCGGAGGGCCTATATAATATCCGTTCGCCGAAAACGAAAATGGTGGTACAATGCTGCTGCTGCTGCTGCCTTCAATCGATTGTGAGCTGGAAATATAAATGGCAAACACATTTCGCGTTTCGAACCAATTCAATTCCGGTTCTCGAAGAGAAATGCCTCTACACTGGCCCCATTTTTTTCGCTCGCCCATTATCGAATAGAGAAGTGGATTGTGGGGTGTGTTCTGTCTCTTCTGACAGCAAGAGTGAGCGAAAGAGTGAGAGGAAAACGGCGAATCGAATTGAAATCAAACGGGCGTGTAAGCGGATCTAGGCGTGGAGATAATTGACTTAAACTCCCGAAGTCACATCGTAAGAAACGGCTGTCGAGAACCATTAACGGAACGGTGCTTGCCTCTCGCGTCGATATGTTATGCTCGTTTTGTGGCTATGTCTGGGTTGATTCGTGCATTCAACGGAAAGTGATATTAACCCGATGTGAGACCGATTGAATTCCGTTCCGTTGGTGGGCTGGGGGTGGAATGGAACCGTGGAATTGAGGTTGCACTCATTTCGTTCCACGAATTCTAACAAAAGATTTAGTTCCGATTTGGGGGAGCTGCCACGATAAAGGATTTCGATTTAATAGATAAAACGTCATGTGGAACGTCTGGTGATGTATAATCCAATAAGATGTTTGTAATAAGTGCTTTGCTTTGTCGATTTAGTGGTTTATTTCATTTCATCTTAAGGAGGGACTTACAAATTTAATTATTTTGTGACAGATTGTATTTTCCCTGGGATTGAAGAATGTTGTTTAAAATGTTTGGATCGCAGTTTTCGATTAGGATTAGGAGTTTCTCGAAATTGATTTTATTTCTCGTTTTCCATCGCATCAGCATTACTCGAGCGCCCAAATTTTAGAAAGTTTATTTGCACATAATTTTCCAATTAGTGACATTAAGATTTTCTAAATTGGTTTGAAACTTGTGTAAAATTAGCTGTAACTCTTAATTGAAAACTTACCCAAATTGAAATAGTCAGAATTTTAAAAAAACTGTAGGTCACTGAAGCATCTAATTATCTAGCTAATGAAGATTATTTTTTAATTGAATGATGCAACAAGGAGCTACTCTGGGCTCATTGCCGATTTTTTTATATCAACTCTAATCTAATATGTTTGAAAAGTTGCAGCTTAATGTCTAAATTTATTAACAAAATAACATTTGATGGTTTCATCACAAAAAGATCGCAAAAATGAGCCCACAGTTCGGGTCCAATTTGACCTTAGCTTTCCCTTAATTGAGTTTGTTTCGTTCCTTGTTGGGAAACTCAGCCATCTGTTCATTCCAGCATATTTCACTCCAGGCTTCAGGCGGTTCTTCAAATTAGTCTTTTGGACAACTTATTCACTCCAGGGCCCTAGCAATTGCTGGTAAATAATTCACCTTAATCACAACTCCCTCTTCCCTTTTCCCTCTGATATGCCGTGTAATGCATTTGTGCCTTGACTAGACGATATGTCAAGTTTGCGTGGTACATAATGCATAAGCTCGTTTAAGTCTCTCAGCGCGATTTGTCAAGCAAACGTGCTTTTCGAGTCCTGTGTGCTGGTCCTTTTCACTCCCGCGACCAAGACCAAGAGTCACCGTGCCGTGGCCGTGAAATCTGGCACCATTTTACCAAATTGGCCACATCAATCACCAAACGGTGGCCCATTAATTGGTCGTAGCGCGTCGGTCGATCGCGAAGAGCAGCGCGTTCACCGTCAGACAGCGACGTTCTGCTTTGGTTCGGGTTCGAATAATGTGCGTCACTGCTCGGTGCGGTGCGTCGAAGGTCAGGAATTTGGTTTGATTTGACGCTTTGACGATTGGCTTTTTTCGCCATGTCTGCCAGCGCCCTTCGGGATCGCCGGACCGACCTCAATTAACCATGGGGCCAGGGGTTTCCAAAGCAGTCCGAGCGAGGTCGCCCTGGTAAACAGGCGATCGCAGCAAACGGTTGGTCACTAATGGGTGATGAAATATATTTAATTTATTAGAGCTTCTGTGTTTCGGGGCTCATTCGACAGATACTTGCTGGCAATCAAATCGAGGCCATCGAGAGGAAGCGACTGATGCGCGTGGCATACTATGCTGCAAGGGAACAATTTTCGTCGAGCGGCGGACCTTACGCCAAACGTGACGTCTCGTCTGGTTCTGGTTTGCTACTCCACGGCCGCCATTGATCCATCGTTACGGAAACGCGTTTCGAATCAGGGAGTGTACGCTGGAACGGAAGTCATCGTGGAAGAGCGTTGCTAAAGGGAGTGGAGGTGCATAAACGAAGGCCAGAACGTTGAACTTGGAGCTGGAGAACGGTTTTAGGAGTTTGGTATCTTCGCTTCCTTCTCACACCGCACACACAACGTGCTACAGTTCCTGACCTTTGCTTAATTAACCAATAAAGTAAACATGGTCCAGCGAGCGTGTGACCATCTCCTGCCACCAGCGCATGGTAACCACGTGCTGGCGACGTGTCGGTTGTCATTGGAGATGATGCATAAACCAGAATATGCTGATGGTTCCCTACGAAAGAAAAAAAAATGTGAAGGAAAAAGGACCAAAACTTTCGACTGGAATATTCGCTGATTGGCGGTCTTTTGATATGGGTCACGCCACAAATGGCGCTTAAATCAAGCAAGTCCAGTCAGCAGTTGTGTGTTCAGCGGTTCTATCTGGTGCTGGGCGGGGTGCGATCAATTTATCGACCAGCGAGGCTCACCAAACGCCATGGTACAATGTGGAATGGGCCTTCAAAATAAAAAGGGGTAAAATCCCATATTTTGGAGCATAATTTTAATCGCTTCGCCTCCCGTTTCTCGTTTGCCGAGTGAGGATCGCTTGGTTTGGGAAATTGATTTGTCCTTTGATCCGGTTCCGGACCAGCCACCAAAAAGGGAAATGACGACGTTAGGAACATTCGAAAAAAACGAAATCCTTGCTGCACAAACAAACAACAAGTACAGCAACAACACTTTTTTCGGTCGATTTGGCAGTAGCGGCAGCAAACCAAAAAAAATCGAAGAAAAGGTGGCGCATTATTGCCGTGTCAGCGCCGGACCAATCGTGCGACAACGCTAATAACTGTCGCTGCAATCATAATAATAATAATAAAAATAACAATGAAATAATAACCATTACCGCTATTATACCCGTTCTCGCCGCCAATGTTTGACGCTGTCAGCAAGCCAACGGCTGGACACGACGTGGCAATGACGCGCGGAGACGGCATGTACTCTAGAGAGCACATTTTCATTCGCAAGTAGAGCGAATGGCCAACAGCGAACAACAACGGTCAACAAAAGCGACGCTTTTGACGCGTCATTGTGGGCTAGACGCCTTCAGTTCCAGTGGGTTACGGGAAGGAAAATCGAGAATAGAAAAAAAGGAGCATAAAATGGAAGCATTGTAAGTACCGCTTGGATTTCGATGAAACATTGCTTAATAGGGGGCTTCTACACTACTATTTCTTTGGTATTTTTTACCCCCGGAATTATGACATAAAGTGTAATCGTGACCCATAGCCTGTGCAATAATACTAGCAGTGTCAATGTCAGTTCAGGCGTTGTGTTCTATCGGAACGCTAAGGCAATAGTGTTAATAGTTTTTCAGTGGCACTCGAAACAAATTGCAGCGATTTTTGGGCTCAATATTGCACTTAGAAGCGGTTGATCTATCATAGCATCAAATCTAATAGACTGATCCTTTTGCAATGTTTAACAAGTCATCTGCACCTCATTTATCGGTTTTTTTACCGAATAAAATTAAATTGCTTTATGGCTTAATTTATTCTTTAAACACCGTTCTTATACTCTTAAAAAGTTTCAGTTTAATTTGAGCTTTACGAAAACAAATAATATTTAATACTCTTTTCAACAAAAGTTAGCAAAGATGAACGGTACTTTACTCGCATTAACGTACAGGAATAAGGAAAACGAAAGTCTTGAAAGATAAAATTAGAAAGAAGGTAATTCAAGCAAGTATGTCAAGATTTTTTGTGAATTGGAAGGTCAAATGTGAGGTGAAAGTTACATCTAGAGCCGGGTTCGATCGGCAGTTGATTACACTAGAAGCGTTTGAAGTCTTTGCTATTATCCGCGATATAGAAGGAACATGTGATTGTGTTCACTGGTAAGAAACTTCATCATTGATCCAGCATCAAATTCTCGAACACAAAGGTTTTTCTTTTCATTCGTGAAGATCAAGCATGGGGAAGAGGGCATAAATCACCAAGCAATCCTCAAATGCTATTGTACATAATATTTGTAGCAGTTACGTACGAAATTGCATTCAGTTTTAATGTAAAGTGACATTGAAGTGAATATTCAGGACGTTGTTTTTCCTTGCGCTAAGGTGAATATGTTTTGTTGTTGATTTCATGGATTAACGTGAACTTGACGTGTTGTTATTCAACCATATGGAAAGAGCTTCTTCAATTTCTCTCGAAATAGATGTTGAACAAACAGCATCGATCCTATAGCACTAATCATTTTCAATATAAAGAGATCCTGTAGATCAGTTACCTACAGTTCTGGTTTAAAAGCGGCATCCAATATTACTTGAGAAAGAAGGACGATACATCGAAGGATTGTGTAAGAGTTATATGCATAAAAGACAAACAAATAGGAGCTTAATAAACGAATCCCATGAAAAGCTTTTGGATGAACACTATTTATATAGTTGAAGATCCACCACATTCCACGTAAAATGCAAACCACGAGGGTAATTTGATTAAATTTGCAACAACCAGCCAGCAGACCGTAAATTGTGAACGATTAAGCAATAACCAACCGTACCATTACATGGTTCTAGAAGTTAAAATACCACCGATTAGCATCCATTGGTGTAAAAAGACCTTGGCTCATTCGCGTGAGCCCAGCGGCACTCTGACCTAATTGTAATCAAATTACGACATAGCTAATAGTACGGTCGGCACCATGCATACGCATGCTAATAAGCCGGGGCATCGCATAAACATGGTCTGTTCCATGTACCATCCTTTGACCAGCGCATCCTCGTATCGCTGCTCGCTCGCAAGGCCAAAGGTAAAAGGCACCTCCTCGGCAAACCTCGACACAAACGAACGGCCTATCCGCATTCCCGCTCCCCACTGTCACCAACTGGGAGAGCGGAAATTTCGGAATTGAATTTGCGTTCTGCGGCAAATTTATCACCACGATAATGCTACTTTCGGACGTACCGTAACGATCGCGTCTTTTGTGAGCCACGCGGTTCGTTTCATACTCCGTCCCTCCCACCCCCCCCCCCCCCCTTTGAAGGATTAATTACCCTTACGCGGGGCCCCAAAATGAGATTCACCGGGCCGTCGATGGCGACGGCGATTTATTGACGTTACGTGCCTAGAGTGGTCAAAATTGCATTTGGCCTCGAGGTCTCGTTCTCGAGTCCGACAAGGTCTGGATGGATTGCACGGGATGCACCCTATTCAATGGGCACCACAGCCACACAATCACATTTGGCAGTGCCAAATCTCGATAAGCAAATCGTGTTGGAAATACATTCCACGCCCCGTACAAACTAACCGTCGGAGTCGTTTAAATAGACACGGTTGGGTTGGGATAGTTTAATGTTATGCATAGGATCTGCGCCGGTAATGCATAAATTAAGTGCAGCATAATGAATGTCCGGATTTTTTTATTCATTCGATACATTAATCGAGCCTAGCATAAATTCTCCTTTGATAAGATGTGTAGTTTGCAAGTTTGTATTATTGTTTGCTGAATTGATAGTTGCGAAAGAAAGTTGCACTGCAATATGCCGATGTTAGCGAAAAAAGAACGACATTACTCACACTCGCTACCTCCCTTTTCACCACTTTAAAGGCGTTGCCGTGTGGATGGTATCACATTTAAATAGAAAATCATTAGCATTTAAATTAACTTCTCTCGCACGTCGCTAGGGAACGGGAAATCCGATGAACCC
>NC_064878.1:21536595-21566595 GCF_943734665.1 Anopheles aquasalis
GGCCGTGAGCGCCACGAAACCAACGCGGTAATACTCCCCGGAACCATAAACAACATTTGCCGGCAATTTGAAAGTGTTCTTGGTGAGGATCAAACGAAGATTCCGAAATGATTCACGGTTCAATGGAAATCGCTTTGCCTATCCGCGGATACGATGGGACTGGCTGGCTGGTTAGAATGTAAAGAGTTCTGCAAAATTACATATCAGGTAATGTAATTATTGGGTGTGACGCTGGCGAAACTTTTCGGATAGAACACTCATTCTGATTTAGCTATCTGTATTTGCAGATTTATTATTTCGTTCTTCTGACATTGAATTGTCTCTGTTATGGTAACAGAAGGGGTAGTTCGTTCGGTTTCATTTCGTGTGGTATCGATGCGAAATTTCATTGTTTTTTTTTGCAGCTCTAAAACTAAACTAAAGTAAAGCAATTGGAGTTTGAAAAATGATTGCTAAATTCGCAAAAAAAATGTGTTTCCCTTCTTCGAGCTCAAGGGGCGGCCATTCCACCATCCTGGAAGTTTTCCATTACGCTGATCAGTGTTTACTGCAGACGCCTCATCTCCGCCTCTGGGCGGTCGCCGGCATTCTGTATCATCATTGTTACGTAGGAACCCAAGTGAGCTGGCCATGTGGGGCTGTCGTCCTTTTTCATATCTTCCTCGATTTTCTTCGGTAGTTTGTCGAGTATTTGCCCATCGGAGCAAGGATTTGGATGAGTTTCAATGTCGCTAAGCAAGTCCTCGTCCTCGTCTTGTTCCTGAAATAGTAAAATGTATATCAGTATTGATTGCCGCAGTTAAGTGTGTAAAATGTTTTTGGCAATCATGTATGACGGTTATGCAGGAGAGCAGTAGGAACCAGCCCTATAGGTAGATACGTACTGTTATCTGCTAGAGTTGATTTTTTAAATTAAAGTTTCGAACTCTCCCCGATAGTAGGGAAGCAGAGATCTTCTAGACGAGCGAAGGAGAATTGAGATCATGAATTTACCTCATCCACTGAAGAACTGTCCGACGCTTCACAAACGAATCTGGTGAGCTCCACGATCGATGCGAGAAATCTACCTTGGACCTGATGAATCTTTGGTCGAATCATTGAAATGGGCAGCTTCAACTTGGCAGCAACGCGTTCGATTGCGGCCTGTTTCCGAGAAGGGTCATTGAAATCTAAATGCCATGGATCCCAAAGTATTGGTTCGTTTGCCGCCGCCTGAAATAAAAGATTAGCTTGATTCATCCTCCACTGAAGCGCATAGAAAACATTATTAGATCAGCATTAAACCCCGAAACACTCTGTTAGCAATGCACTTACGCAGATCTCCATGATGTTTTACTATTTGTAGGCATTTAGTTTGCACTCCTGCTTTCTCTCAAGAGGGTCCGCAACATATCAACAGATTTATTTTTATTATTTCAAATGTAGGACAAGAGATCGTTTGTAACGGACGGTGTTGTTTCCACGACAGACTGAGTGTGTTCATCTGTACATTGATGTTTTTACAATACAATATATGATAGAGCAATCCTAACAAAAACACAAACACAATGCACAATCATTGAAATAAGCATTGCATGTGCAGTGTGCAAGGCTCTGCAAGGCTTATGGTGCGATCGGTTATGCTTTGCGGAACCGCACTCTCCAGCTGTGGATTTCACGTTTCACCGCACTCACCGCCCCACTGCAGGTTCGCTGTGAAAGTGTGAAACATCATAGAACAGAAAATCAACAACCCTGCCCTTCTGGCACCGCAAACCAAGCGAAAGCGTGAACTGTTTGTGGTCTCTATACGAGGATCAATCAGGCCACACGAAAGGCCGGGCTGAAAGGAAAAGAAAGGCTACCGTTTGCTCGTGTCGCTTTCTCGTGGCCTGTTGGTGGCTTTCCACCGTATGCTAGATGATTTGGAAGCAAGCGGAAAGCTCGACTGCGACGACGACGACGACGAGGAAGTGTGAAAAGTAAAAAGAATGAAAAGGATTCCGGTGCACCATTCACTACCGCCAACAAGCGACTACCGCCAGCGCAGCGTACTATAAATAAATAGGCTGATATCCTCATTTGCTTGTGCAGTGCGGACGAGACCAAGATCACACATGCCACCGACTGGCACCGGCACTGCAACCCGGAAACTCTCGCTCATTCGATCGAATGTGCAAGTCATAAGCAATGGTGCGAGTGTTCCAGCACCAGCATCATGCTCCTGTTGTCGTACGTTTTTACACGCTTTTCTTTCAGCGGATCTCGCCCCTGTTGAACTTGATTAATTAAGAAACCGTGCAGCATGTTACGCATTCATACGAACGGCAATCGGGCGCCTGGGCGAGGTGTTGTGTCGGAAAGGGATTAGAAATGAATTACAGATTCATTTATCAACAGGCTGACGTTTACAAAAAAAGAGGGAAATCAAAGGAAACTCGAGGACATGATGCGTGGCAACATGAATTGAACACATGTCCTGCCTGTATTATGTACTTTTTCATAATACTTCTCGTTTCATGAACGTTTGCTTTAGGTCTACTTATTCACTAGCACGTTCAAGCGCATCGAGCCGATCGATGCCGTTACTTTTCACCTCATCATTTCCAATTTGTTTTTTCACCATCATCATTCATGGTCCTGCTGGACTCCTTGGCTCTGCTGCGTTGCTGCCTTCACTCACTTAAGGCGTGCGCCGTGCGAATAATCAAATAGTAACGGGCCGGAGATTTAATCTTGCTCGATGAAAATTTCATTCCAGTTACAATATGCCCAACGGCATTTACTTATGATTCTTCAGTTTCTTTTTTTTTTTTAATCTATTATCTCATACGCTTCGCCCTACTTGAGCCCTATGTGCCTGGCGTTCAGTTCGTCGCCAGCCGGGGAAAAACCCCTTGCGTAACGTTACGCAAATGGGATCGAAAGGAGGCGAAGGGGATGGATGGAGCGGAAGAGCGGAAGGACGGCAAACATGCGAAGCATAAAATCAGCACCCAGCCAGTAGCCAGGGAAGAACGGGGCTCCGGAAGTAGGGTTATCGCACATGTACGCCCTCCATTATGGTAAGCGATTTCTTGTCCCTCAGCAAGGAACTGGCGTCGGCGATAGAGCATGCACCAGAGCAATAAAAGGAAAAACCACGGTTGATGCGAAAACCTCACCCCCCTCGAGTAGTCTTTCAACTCCGTGGAAATTCTTGTAACTTAAAACAGGAATGTTGCTTCACGTGCTTCTGGGCAACAAATGCCGCCAGGCGAGCTTAGATTGTTGTTCTATTTTATGGCTCATTACCACATTCCTTCGAAGCAACTTGTCTGATTATGTGTATTATTTAGTAGACAAGACGGATTGAATGAACAACTTGATGACGAATGATGAGCCTTGGGTTATAAGTTGAAGAAATTATGGAATTCTCTTCTCTTGACTTGCAGCTGATAGAAGGAGCAGACGAATTCCGTGATGGCTCGTTCGCCCGCATACCGGACAACCGGATGGAAGGTTCCGTGATTTATCCGCAGGTTTTGCTCGACCTGCAAAAGATTCCCCGGTAGCGTAGCGGACGTGCTATAAACAACATCACCGTCGCTTTTCACCTTGGAACATCCTTGGCTCACCCTAACTCACCTTTCATTACAAACTACCTTTCGACACATTAAACTCTCAACTCGTTCTCGCTCAACTCCAAGCTGCTTCAACTTTACGTAAGTTGGAAATATTTTCCTCCCCGAAAGTTGTGTTCAACTCTGTTGGATGTTCTGCCGCCCGGGAGAGCATGGGAAAAGGAAGGGAGTTTAAAAATAGATCAACCACGGTCAGTTCTTATTGCGAGTTTGTCTTTCGTTTTTTCCACGCCAAACCAGACACCGTGCGGTCCGGCAGACCTTTGGTATGTGGCGTTTTCCACGGAAAAATGACGAAAGAAATGCCTGCCAATCCATCAAACTTCCCAGCTCAACCGATGTGAGCTTCATGGAAAGGACCTTTAACACATTCTGCCGGTGTCGTCCGTACGGAAAAGAGAGTATCAAAGATTTTTGCTAACTATTTCAAGATTGTTACCGCCGCTAGCTTGCTACCGCACTCGGCTTTTTGCTATGATTACTGGAATTATATTGGTGTTTTAGATCAGTTTTACATAACTTCTTGAACGATTCTTCGTGATTCCTTTCTCAACTCAGAGTTGAATTTGTGTTAGCAACTTATTTAAGCTAAAAGTAAACATTACTAGGGAACCGCAAAGACCAACTTACCACCGAACCATTGTAATGCAAAGCGAAACGCAAAAAGGAAATGAACCATGGCGTTGTTTCAACATTTTGCGCAAACACAGAAGTGTGAACTGGAGCACACTGGAGAGCTTGGAAGCACAGAACTGCCGCAAAAACCACCACACTATATACACCCTGGTCATAAAGCCGCCGTGATCTGCGAAACTTTGCCGATCCGTGTTGCGGAAGAGCGAACATCGCGTTTGATTTTATTGCTACCTGTTTCGATTTTATGAAACTTTTACCGATTATTACTTCTCATTTTACGCCGGGCCGGGAGTGGAGTGGGGTGCAAACCGAGCAGTGATCGCGGTCCATTGATTGAGCACCTGAAATTGCCAAAGTTTCACCCAGAACGAACTTTCACCGGAGGTGCGAGGCCTGACTGTAAGGGCACACCGTGAAAGCCGTAATTTTACCTTGCATTTACCGTCAAACTTGCCTCTCTTTATTTCTGTTCTTTTTTTTTGTAAGAAGCTTCTGCATGTTGCCTTAATTACCTATCTTCAATCGAACAGAGCGCGGACAGCGCGAGGAGTTACAAAATTGGCTCCATAATTTTATCGATACGATTTTTTTGGGCTCCACGAGAGGTCCACTAGCTTTTTGTGGGAAAGAGAAAAAAAATCTGGCGGCAAACAGTTTAAAAAAGTCCCATTACCCATTAAGAACTTAAAGTTTCAGAGTCAAATGTCTCTCCTGATCAATCGTTACTAATCAATCCACATTGCAGTTTAAGTACTTTGCCATCAAACGACGAAATACTTTTAAGCACAATTGTTGAAAGTCTTCAATTGAGAATTAAATCAAGCATCGGTGGTATGGTTGATGGCAAAGGTAATGAAACGACCAATGGTTCACCAGCTGGCACGGTAATTGATGATCAAGGGCTGTGTTTTAACCGGAAATGTTATCCTTCAACCGTGCACCCGTTTGATCAGTAATGGACTTCCGTACGGATATTGGCATCAGATTTCCTCAGGGATCCAGGCATATCGATCCAGTGGACACGCACGAGCGTAGGCACTATACAGCGTAGAGCAGACAATTAAGTGACCGAAGTACAGTTACAGGAAGGAACATCCTGGGTGAGTAGGAGCCCCAGGATGTTCGCTTTGCTTCTCACCAGAAATGGGCCATTTGCCTGCGGATATTTTGCATTTGCTATTTACACAACCATCCAATCACATTCTGGCAGCTAGATAGATAGAGAGAGCGAGAGAGAGAGAGAGAGAGAAGAGAGAGAGAAAGCTAACGAGCAGAAATTAAACATTAATCAAACATCTCACGAAGAGCATATAAAGCATCTGTGGTTTCGTTCCGTGGAGGAACCAACAAGCTCTTAGTAGTAGTTGTTGCGGTTGTAGATCTGCAAAATGTAGAACATGTCAGACGTTTACCATCTTTTTTCATGGAGCGCACTAGTTCGTTCGTTCCACCTCTCGGATTGTGGTCGTTGCTTGATTTGTTTATCTGCTGCATGTTGATGCTACTACCACGTTTGGATCTATCCTTCATTCAACATAAGCAATTTTATAGTTGGATTGCACCAAGAGTTGATTGCAAGTTTTTAATTGTATTAATGAACTGCTTCTGCTGAGCAAAGCACTACATTCGAGTGTTTCACCAGTTCTGCCACTTGAAAGTAACGCACTTTCGTAAATTGAATTAATGGGGTTTTCAAAATGGTTTCTTAAATGCACAGCGAGAGCTTGTAATGGTTTGCTCTCCACTTGAAACGTTCTGGAGTGCCATCCATGGAGTGACCCACATTCACGCTGCAGGATGAAGATGACGAACGCACCCATAAAATCCCCATCGCACGGTCAATTACGGGCAATAACGGTTCTGGCCGGGCATTATGCGGTCGGGGTGGATTGTCGTACGATGCATCATTTCGCATTGTAGCAAATTAATTTCTTCATTCCGGAGCCAAAGGGCAATGGAAAGCATGGACAGGCGAATAGTAGAAGGAAGCAACAACAAAAAAATGTCCCTGACACATCCGGAAAAGGGGATAACGCGGTCGGTTAGCTGGATGGCTAGCTGGTTGCGCTTTAATTAAACTCAACGTTGGCCTCTCTCTGGTGAGTTGATGGTTTATTAAGCTTTTCCATCGTTCCGGGTTTTTTTTTGCTCCTTCCGTGCTCTCAATTACATTCAATCCGCAAAGCTCCTCCGACAGATGACACGATGGTGCATGATTGCCAAATGGTACGGGTCGGTGTCATCTAATGAACTTCGGGATCATGTTCATCCAGCTGGCGGCAACCGAGATGGAACAAACACCCAGCCGTTGCTGAAGCATTAGCGAAGGGTTTAAATGTCCATTGATTGAATTACGCTAGTTGTTGGACGGCTGGACGAAACATTAAGTTAGCAAAACATATTTTATCATGATTTATGCTGGCTGTACTGCAAGAGACTATAGATTGTTTTCTTACGTAGTGGATGATGTTTCGAAAAAAATAGTGGAAAGTGATTTACACTTTGATTGAATGATTTAATATCAGAAATTATTACTGTGAATTAAAACAGTGCCACATTACAGAATCGATAAACAGATTTTTTTTATCGATAAACAGATTTTAATTGAATCGTGTTTATCCTTGTGTTTATAAATCTTTGAGTGCATGAGCACTGTATTGAAATTATTGAGTAGTCAATTTATGAAATGCTGTAGAATACTATAAAAGAACTGTTTGAATTGACCAACAAGCAGAGCAAACCAGAGCATGATGTAACTGCAATCCAATAAACAAGCAATCGAAATATCCAATCCTTTATCACACCACTCAGAGATTAATTTGAATAAAAAGCAACGAGCCAATCTCTTTTTTTTTTAACATATATAAGGACGGACGAGCCGTATGTTTAAGCCAATCTCTTGATTTGAAATAAAAAATAGTTGTAGCAAATATTTCAACGACTCTGTTTATTGACGTCGCTGAAAAACAAATCCGATAAACACTTGAAATCATGCCGGTAAAAGCTAGTGAAACTGAAGCCAACGGTACTTGAGAATGGATTTAATTCGAAAGAAAGCATTCCATTCCATCCGCAGTCCACAAAAATAAACAACACTTTGCTTGCATCAACTACTCTGGACGATTACGAACCATTTTGGAAGTGGATTGTTTTTATTCAACTCCATTCCGTTGCGATAGAAAGCTCTGGTCGTTGTGTTTCAAATAATCATTTCAATTAACCTTTGTACCAGTTATGTTCAACAGAACTGTAAAGCAGGGCAGAGATATGAAATGGAATGAACTTCGAAAAGGGAACCGGAATCTGGAAAGTGAAAAAGGACACAGGCAATTTGGGATACCATTTCGAACAGCTTCTTCAGGCCATGGCCAATACTTTCAATGCAAATGGCATCGTTAAAGGCTCGAAATTCGATGCAACATACTGGCCGAGACGATGCACCGGTCATTAGGTTAATACTTTGCATTCGTTTTATTGAAACGAAACCCTTTTTCGGACGATTTAATTAATTCTTGATAATGATTTTTAACTACAATTTAAATTGCATACAAGTGGAACGTTGGATTTAAGTGGTTTTATATCTGAAATTCATTTAATCTCGTTTTATACATTTTCTTGTGAAGTAGGAGAGCATGTGGGACTTATTTCACACAAAAACCTGTTAAATGTTGATTGAAAAGCTAATTGAAAAGCTCATTTCATAAAATACCAGTTCGCAATACATATCGCTTCCGAGATCCATATCATCAACGTGACCATTATTTACGATAATGTAGAATCCGCAAAGCATTCCGGGTTGTACTTTAATTACAATTCTCTTCTTGTTGATGTGCCTGCATACCCTAGAGCGCCCTGTCCTTAAAGCCACAAACGGTGAGTGCGTTTTCGGAGAAACTCAAATGATCTTTCTAATGGCCGCTCTCGAAACGGGATTTGCGTGGCAAATTGTCATCTGCACTCTTCAGCAAATCCCCCATCTACTGTCGCCCGTGAACCGTAAGGTCGTCTTACGAAGTTCAACAGCACCCTCGGTCTGTCTCTCCCCGTTTCTGCCCTCCTGGTGCTGCTCTTTGGTGCGCTGGATGCTGCTGCCAAGAGCTGTCGTCGGGCAGCCATAAGATGAAATAACAAACCCGACCAAACCCCCGTGTCTTCCATCAATTAATTGTGAGTAAATTCCTTAGATCAACAACCGCAAATTAGTTTTATTTGTACACGCAGTTGCTCTGGAAAGTCCCCTGCCCGGTCGGGAACCACTGCATGTCACTGCGTTGATCAACGGGAATCACCTAGCTTTGAAGCATTTAATCCTGAAAGTCAAGTGGGAATAATAGCGACAAATACGAACCATGTCTTCCCTTGGCAGACCTCCCATAGATGTACCCGTCGTAGCTTTTGAGATGGAGAAAAGTGATTTGTCCCCGGGCGTAGGATGGAGACCTGATGTGCGCTCAGTTGTGCCGCTCCACAGACGTAAAGGGACACACCGTCGTATGTCTGGTGAGCGAGTGGAACTAATTTATTGTCAGCTCCGAAGGCTGGCTCGAAGAAGGCAAAGCGACGAAATGATTCGACGCTGCACGCAAAAGGGGTTTGATCTCCGACTTCAACGATGAGACCACATTCCGCCACCATAGACTAAGGTGTCCGGAGAAGTGCTAACTTGTCATCCTGATTACTGGATCCCAATTAAGCTTGTTTGATTAAAACCAAACAAGAGTAGCGTGCAGGAGCAGGAGCTAGGGAAGAGAAATGAGTGCTCTAAATCCTTTTCGGGATGCTTACAGTGAAGTAGCAGCCTAGGACCAGGAGGATTTGGGCGCTTTTGGCAGTATGATGACGGTAAGGACTTGGCAGGAACGGAACCGTTTCTTTATCCTTTGGTCAACCTAAAGAACGTTGTTAATAGCTACCACTTTCTCGTTTTGGTTTTAACAATGTTGAATCAATTTGAATAGTCGCTCATCGCACTCAGTTGCTATTGGACTCATCGATCGTAGATCGTTTGTCAACAGGTTGTATTGACTATGCTTTGTTTAAGACAAATTAGCTCATTAAATTGTTTATGTTAAAAACAACGAATTATGCAAAAGGTGACATGCTTTCTGTGCATAAGTGGATTGTTTAGATTTTTTTTGTAACTTTTCCATGATAAAGCATTTTAAAAGTTTGTACGCACAGGATTGCAATTCTTTCCAATTCTTAATGTTCAACAACAACTTGAAATGTTTAATATAGCCAATAAACGCTAGGAAAGTCATTATCATTCCGTTTCGTAAGAAATAATCTAGTGTAGTTATACCTAAAACCACAAATTGCCTATTAATACTAATTTTAATCACTAATTTTATTGGCCAGTGGCGTCTGATCTATGTCTGAACTATAAAAGGACAAACTGTACCTTCCAGAAACATTCACACGACACAAAACCACGAACCATCTCGAGGACACTTTATTTTCAATCATTCCCATCGGCCATGGCAAGTGTTTGTGACCCTCGAAAGTGGTTGATCGGCTCATTAGGAGCCAACCAAGCTCTACGTGGGCTTCCAGTCAGTCGTCGAAAGCAATAACGCACTCGCAAGCCTTTCGTTATGCAACCTCTTCGTCGAAGCCCGATCCTGGATGAATGCCAATTTCCTCGTATCGGTCACCATCCAACTGCTGCTGCTGCTGCTGCTACTGGTGCATCGGTTTGGAGTGACAGTTCTTTCCCCGGAAATTTTGGTGAAGCAGCACGCGTAACGTCATGGCGATTTGCCAAAAAGGAAAGGGGAGCAAAGGGACCGATGCCAAGGTTGCACACCAACAGAGTCCCAGCAGAGTCAGAGTGAGAGTCAAGGTAACGGGAGCTCGGAGGGAACACAATATCATTAGGATGCATAAAGCATTGGGTTTGGGGGGCGATGCTGCATACGGAAGGTGATCACGTCTAACTAGCCGACGGTTGAATAGTAGAAACCACGTGTTTGTGTCCCTGGTGTATGTGCTTCAAGCGAAACAGATGAATTATGGATCGAACTTATAAATGTTTTATTTCCCCGGGAACCATCATCATCACACAAAGGACACAGGCTGATTGCTCTTCGATGCAATCTGCACTCGTACGCTTTCAGTTTGTGCATTCATGTATTCGTGTAGTGCGTTTCCATTCCGCGCGAACAATCATCTATCAAGCCACGTATCTCCCGGTAAATAACGCGTCTCAAATCCTTGGAAACAGCCTTCTGTTATCACGCAACGTACAACCGACCACGACTGATGAACCATTTCGTTCGATTCGTTTGTGAATCCACCGTCCCCGAACTCGTGGACGTTCGTTTGGTATTCCCAGTGGCGTGACCTGATCATGATGGCGCTCAAGTTTTCTGGTCACACCCTGCTATCAATCATCATCCTCCACCTTCCATTCCACGACCTTAATCAAGAGCAATAAATCCGTATTTTCGATACATTATTTATTCTTCCGGTCAGCTCACGGGATTTGGGAAAGCATTCGAATGACCCACCTCACCCCACCCGCGGTGGGTCGATACGTTTTCCTGGCGCTCCGATGCTCCGATCAATGCCGATGAAATTTGTTTTGTCCCAGCAACCGTTTCTCCTGGGAATCAGGCAAGACGGTATGTGCGGAAGAAGGGGAATTGGTGCTGGGCGCACGATGAAGGTGACGAGCGTCGGGAATTGGGTTAGGCAAAGATTGCAAAATCCCAGCGCATCGTGCCACGACGACGGCCTCGCGCGCTGCTGGAGAGTGCATTAGGGGGAGTTATTGATTTTCCTCTAATTAGCACACAGCGCCGTCATCGTTTGGGGCTTCCTTCACATCGCACTATAGGCGTGCCTCTTTAGTGGAAACATTTCTTTTACTTAAAACGGTTTATTAGTAAATAAAGTAAGTGCATCGGTACTTTATAATATAAATAATATTCAAGATATAATGACCATCAACTCGAGATAAACATGAACAATAAAACATCGATTCAAAAGAACTGACCATCGTTGCTATGTTGCCCAACCTTGATCCCATTGTGCGCCACAGCCACGCAACGATCACGAGCAAGCGTTGGGACTGGATGGATTAGGAACATTTTCACTTCCAGCAAACTAGGCATCAGCCACTGCTCTACCAGCCCAGAAATTAATACCCCAAGCTGTGCAAATGGCTGCAGGTGGCTGGTGGTGGCAGAATGCAATAAGCCGCGAGAGGGCGACTGGGCGCTAATCAATAGCGGCGCTTGATTCTCAATCAAAAAGATTATCCGCTATATTTTCTACCGTTTTCCATAATCATAATACAAGCATGAGCGTAGCATGTAAAGCACTGAGGCACTACCGGGGCACGGACGTGAAGCAATAGCTTTTCCCTAGCTAATTATCTGACTATCATGTTTTCGCGGCATAATGGTGCGACCCGTTGCCGCGTTGTGCGATTTGCATGCCGGGGAAGAACACTTTAAACGGACAAATTATCGATTTATGGTAGGAAATTCCCTCGGATAGTGGTAGTGTGCGTGCGTCAGGGTGACCGCGTTGCACCAGCCCGCAGATGAAATGAATAATAATTATGCAACGGTAACCGCCAATGTTTTCACTCAACTCTTTTTGCAAGCGCAGTGATCCTTTTAATTGGAACCTTCTGTTTCGTGTCGTTCAAGGTGTTGGATTGTTTAATGTATTTAATGATCCGCAATGACGGTAGTGTTTGAAAAATTGAATGAAGCAACATTGCAACATTCTCAACATAATGGAGTTTGAGATCCTTGTGTAATTTAGTTCCTAGATCCTTGTGATTTTAATTTCTATTCAACACTCCTGAACGTATGTTTAAGTATGTGTAGAATGATGAAAAACCCCTGAAATTCTATCGCTTACCTGGCGCCTCCATCATCGGGTTTCGGCAACTGAGCTACATCATTTCGTAATCCCGTTAGGGCGATCTGTTTAAGAATTTCGTTACCTTCTCTAGCCACGAAAACCGACAACGGTTAGGCTTTTTTTGCAAAACAGAATATTTAGCAGCCATGCACCTCCAAATTATGTGGTAAAATGGCCCGCGAACTGATTGATTCTTTCTTCTGCGGCCCGCATGCTATTATGAGTTCGAGGTGCGTGTTCTAAAACAATCGCATGGTGGTTGAAATACCAGGTGCAAAATGCGCGCTCTTACGTAGAATCTGATGGATGGTGTAACATTCATGTGAATTTCTTTTGTTAGCAATCCTTTTTTGCTGTCTATTCTATCGACCAAAACTACTAGGTAAAATAAGGAACGTGGAAGTGATAGTGAATTCCATTTTACTGACAGTTTAATGGTGCTTTGTACCCCGAAATTGCGATTGCATGGAGCATTGTTAGGTGACAATATAGCAAGAGCTGTTGTCCGCGCTCCACTTTTGTCTTCATTTCGGGGCGTACTTCCCGCAAATAAATTGATGGTCGTAAATAACGATGTCCAGTGATAGTTTCGACGAGCTTTCGGACACCCTTTAGCAAAAGGATCTTTGTCTGGTGGTACCGTAACCAAAGTTATTGACCCGAAATTCATGTTTTCCGATGCGAAGTATGTATTTTTGCGATTTGAGAATCATATAATTCACACATGTCAATGTAGTTCGAACATTCCAAATGCTTTCCTTTCGAGGTTTTGTTTTTCTGTGAACCAAATTGTGTGACAATATTATACACGATTGGAAAGAGTTTAACTAGTTAAATTGTTCCTACCATCAAGTTGGCTATGCGGTAACTGTCATTCGATGGTTTGAGGCTTTTAGTGCAGACTTTCAATGATACATTCTTTTGCATAAAAAAAATCTTTAAGGACATTTTAAGTAATTAAAGAGGATTTAAAATGCATGATTAGGTCTAGAGCATGGGTCTCAAACTCGGGCAGGCATGCGGGCTTCAGTTTTATAGTATAAACCAGTTCGTGGGCCACTTCACATAACTTGGAGGTGCTTGAGTTTATTAAATTTAGTTTTGTCCACCAAACCTCAACCGGTGCCAGTTTTCGTGACCAGAGAGATAAAGGCAATTCCGAAACTGGTCGCCGCCCCGGGAAAACGAAATCATGAAGGTCCGTTGTACAAATCCGATGATGGAGACGCCAGGTATCCGGTAATACTTTCTGGGGTTTTTAATAGAAACTGTTGAACAAATGTCTCTTCATTCAATTTCTACAATTTTTACCACCAAATACAGTTTTTACCATATTTTCATAGTTATGTTAAACACATTATTTCAGTTCGGAAACAAAAACATTTTATTACTCAAAACAACTCCGTCTATCGGTGAGCGCGATTTGTTGATGACGCACTAAAAGCTAGTGAAGCGCAACGCGTATAACCCCAACGGTTTCCGTTCCGCAGAACTAGCGAGCTACAACTTATCTAGCGTACCGGAACCATTGGCTCCGGCATTAGTCCCTCTATTTCTGTCTGTCGTAGCCGTTTCCACCGGAGATATGAAATGGCGTCCGGAGTTTGTCATTAAATTTGCAAACATCCGTCCTGTGTAAATAATAAATACTTCCATTCTCAACTGCAACAAACAAAGCGAGCCAAGAGTTTTTGCAAGCGTGTGAGAGAGAGAGAGAGAGTGCGAGTGCTGTGTGGGTTCCTCGAAAGGGACACCACTGGGCACCCCCTTCTCTTCTCGCGCGTTATCGTGTGGAACTGTTTTGATTTATTGCGCCGCGCACATGTGGTCACAAGCGAGCGGGTCGACTCTATCGGAATTAAATCATTTCAGGTGGAAAGTTTACCGCCCAAGCCAAGCCAACCGAAACCGAATCCACGGCCGCAATGAGCACCGTCGCCGTCGTCATCGTCGGCGTCCTCGGTAGACCAGCAACGGCAGCAGCGAGCCATCGAAAGCGAGTGAACTGTAGTTCGTGGAACGCGTTCTAGACCTCCTAGACGAGGGGACCAGGAACAGTGACAGAGTGCAACGAGTAAAACCCAACCGGGCGCAACGGTGGTGGCGTTTAGTGCAATTTACGCAAATAGAGAGCCGGCCTCCAGCGCACGGATACGGCACTCAAATGTGGAGCAGCAACGGTGGCAGTAGTAGCAGCGAGGTTGCGCAACGACGGTTCCAACGTTCTAGCTCGACTCGACCACTGACCAACATCCGGCCATCGCACTGGCCAACCTAGACTTGCCGTTGCTCTAGTGTCGGACCTGCTGCTGCTCAAAACAATACACACATCACACACATTCACGTACACACCAGGAAAAAAAAGACGGGCCACCCAAATAGCTCGGATCAAACACACCACCCCCGAACCACCCCCTCTGAACAACCTCCCCCTAGGGATGATGGATGAACACATTCAACAACAGCAGCGTAATGAATGCATCAAACAGCGGAAGCTCGTGCGCAGCAGTATTGATCAGCTATCGCCCGGCACCGAGCCGTATCCGGTTACGGCCGTCGATCCGAGTGTGACCTCAACCGTAGCAGCATCAGCGCCATCATCATCACCCATCAGACCACCACCACCATCGTCATCATCATTATCGTTCACAGCATCCACCGAGGAAGAGGCTGTGCACCAGCCGGTGTCGAGTCAGCACCATACTGCCCCCGGACTCAGCTTAATCTTCCCGCAAAGCATTAGCCGCAGCTTTGACCACACCGTTGCCCAGTCACCTCCAAAGTATCAGATCTATCATCAATTTAGCCGCATCTCGAGCACTACCCAGCAGTTTATACAACGTCAGCAACAGCAGCAACAGCAGCAACAGTTAGCTCAGCAGCCACGTCAGCAGTCACCCCAGACTCAACCGGCCTCACCGGTGACCAACTATCAGGCTCCACTCTACCGGAAGGCTAGCTATGGTTCGGCGCACTACGCACACTACGCGGAAGCACCGAGTATCCCCCAGGCAGTCAGCACTAGCAGCAGTAGCAACAGTAGCGTCTGCCAGCAGCAACCGAGCACCAATACCTTTACCAGCACCACCACCACCACCACCACCAGCAGCAGCCTGGAATCCTCCAAACCAATGGACCAACGAAGCAATAATCCTTTTATATTAAACTTTAACAACATATCCGGTTGCTGCCTGAAGAACTCACCGACACCGGCCTCTTCCGGGTCGCCTCTAGGTCCGGTGTCACCCAGCAGCACCCAACCGCAGCTAAACACTAGCACCGCGGTCACTAGCAACAGCGCCACTACGCTGATTACTTCCGGTGCCAAGCGAACCCGCTCGCTGATGCTCAAATCGACGTCACCGTCACAGCACACGCTCGGTTCGCCACCGGCCGTACCACCGCGTCACCTACACCACCCGCCAGTGAGTGGGCCCACGAAACCAGCGGCACCGGTACCACTTCACACCTTGGCCACGTGCCCCGGTGGCTCTCCCATTAGCAAACATCCGTCCACCGCGGGCATTAGCACGGGTTCGGACACATCCGACAACACCGCACTAGTGATGGCCACCACCACCACCACCACCTCCGCCTCCACCGCGCTAAGCCTTCCCGATGGTGCGCCCGCCATCGTAACGAGCACCTGCTACGTTACGCCACCGACACCGGCACCGGTCGGGACGAGTGAAGCGAGACAACAGCTTCCATCACTCACCTTCGGTAGCGTTACACCAGCGGCCACCGGTGGCAGCACCTCCCTGGGGGATGCGGTGAAAGAATTGGGCCTTTCGGGTGGTGGTGGTGGTGGAGGAGTCACCACCGATAGCGTGAAAAGCAGTGTGAGGAAGAAACGGGACGATTTTCTGAAGACGACCATGAAGATCTGTCTGGTGGTGTCGCCACCATCGAAGCTGCAGGTAAGGTTGGCCAACATCAATGGAAAATAGACCATTTGCATTTAGCTTGAAAGCAGTTTGCGTGAGAATGTAGTTAGTTGCTAGTTTTTTATTTATTTAATTAGGTTTTACGTTGAATGTTATGCGTTTATTGTTAGGTGTCCTTACTTCAGATCAATAAAATTCGATCTCATTATTGTTTTTTCTTTTATTCTGTCTAAGTGTTTCTAATAGGATTAAGTTAGTGTCAATTTATGTGTAGATTTTATCTTGTGTAGATTATGTGTAGATCTATCTTATTATTTCGTTCGTAATACATGGTCAGTCGCAAAGTAAACAGGACTTTTTACATAGAAAAAAATCTGGTGGCGCTATCCTAATGTGAGTATTTTTGTTCGAAGGCTGCATTTTTGAGCGGCTTTCTGTCCAAATGTCATAGCATATGGTCCACTAGAAGCAAACTTATAGCGCATAAAATGATAGTATGTTTGGGTGGTCGGTACAAACCTTCTGAAGGGCCAAAATGTCAGCATAACGTTTTCCTTTCATCAGCAAATGAAGTTTACCGATTACTTAAAAGTCACAGGAAACCAGATCAGGTGATTACACGGAAGGATTTTTCGATAAAATGCAGTTTTTGGTAAAAAAAACAGTGGTGAGCGTTGAGCGATGAGGCAGCGCATTATCGGCGCAACATGCGCCAACTCCCCTTTTCACGATATTCTTGCCTACTGCGACAAATGCTATGCATTAAAAGCTTCATAACACCAAGATAATATATGGCAAACCATTGTTTGGCCCGCTTGTTGCGTTAATTTTGATAAAATCCCGCGTTTCTTTCGATGCTCCCAGGCGTAATCTCGTTCCTGGCTTAGTGAACATGAATGTCGTCGCTGACATCTTTACGACTGGGTTTAAAATGCGTATACCACTCATAAACTCTGCCACGGGATAGACAATCATCACCGAACACTTTTTGCATCAATTAGCTAAACGTTTTATCGAGTTTAAAAGCTAAACTTGATATTGGTTTTTTGCTGAATTATCATTTTTGTACCGACGACAAAAACATACTGTCATTTTAATTCAATAACTTTGCTTCTAGATGCCCAAATGCCATGAAATTTGGACTGAAAGTCGCTCAAAGATGCACTTTTCAAACAAAAATACTCACATCAAGATACCAGAAATGTTCTTATGGAAAAAGTCCTGTTTACTTTACGACAGACCATGTACTGTGTGCACCGTTTTCTTTGGTCTTTCTAAGCATTTCGTACAAGATTTCGTTAGATTTTTACATAGTTTTGGTTATGTTTAGCATTGTTTAGTAGTGTTTTAAAGTATTTTATTGGGGTTTCGTTTTCTTCAATTTAAAAATCATTTCCAATTGTTTAGGATCGATCTGCTCAGAAGAAGATCGATTTGTTTTGTGTTTTTTATTTTCAAACGTGCTATTGTAAGTTTTGAGTTCTGGATTGCATGTGGCAGTTAAAATTTTATTTGTCATCAAATAATATTTCAGTTCCAGTTCTGCGATATTCCAAATGCTAATGTATTTTGAGATATTGAGTTTAGAATTTACTTCTGGATTACAAGTTATTGTTGGAATCATCAATTACTGTATGCTTTACGGTTTTGAAGGCAGTTGGTCGACATTTAATAGCAAAGTTTTTCAGTATGATAGTGTTTTGATAATGCGTTGATATTAAAGCAAAAGCATTACATTTGAACAAACGCTTTTTATGTGCTCAATTTATCTACTTAGCAGTGCTTTAAATTTTGGAATCAGCTTTCCCAAAACAGCTGAGACTGATAAATGGGTGGCCCCTGGCTTCGCCTCATAATTCGCTCTTCTTTTCTATTCAATTAACACGTGCGCGCACGCTGGAATAAAACCGAACGAACGAACGAACGACATATGATACCGTTCAACGAGCACGGCCAACCGACTATGACACATTATGTTCAACATTATGAACACTCGCCGGGGCAGGGCAGTTCTCGCTTATATTTCGTTGCGTCCTTCCCATCCCTGCACTCCCCGGTGAGGTCACAAGCGCGTTTATCAAATTAAGAAATGAGATTAGTGAAACCTCGATCGCAACCGAGCATCACCGTGGCAGCAGCAGCTGTGCTCGAAACGTGCTCGCTCGCTCTCTGTCTTTCTCTCGGTGGAGTTTAATGCAATCTTATTATAAAGCTTGAAAGCAGTTGGTGGCACTATGCGATGGGATCGCGTGGGTAGAGATTTAAAATCCACCCATTTTCTTGGAACTCGTCATCTCGGTGGTGAGTTGGAGCTCGTAGCAAAGAGAAGAAGTGGAAAGAAAAGAGGACGAAGCTCGTTGGTTTCCGCTTTCATTGTGCTGAGAGTAAAACCTCAGCACCGGGCTCGTTGTCCGTGATTGCTGCTTGAAGCAAACCATCGTTTTGTAGCGGAGATATTTAATCAACGGATTTACACTTGTTTGTTTGGGTCACATCTTCTTAAACACCATAAAAAACCAAATGGCACTGCAGCAATCACACGTGGTGTGGATCACGTCAAGTTCAGGACCAGGTTAGTTATGGATTTCATAACTGGAAATCCCAACAGCATAAAAGGGAATCGGGCAGGCAGGAGTTGCACAAATGAGCTTAAACATTAAAAACCGATTTGGTCGAATCCTCCCATTCACCAAACATGGCGCGGTTCGCTGGTAGAGTTATCAATATCTTGGGACATCGTGCTTATAACGATTATATTCAATGGTTTTCGTACCCTTTATACATAATGTTATGCAAATAAAAAAGGGTCTCGGCAGCTTTTGATAGCGCTGTTGAGGGAATCGAAGTAAAGAGGATCAAAACGTGGATCTTAGAGTATTATTGCTGTTGTAACACGAATCGTCCGTGGAGATTCAGAAAGGTCATACAGCTTCAGATTTCCTGACACAGCAGCTTATACACCGCGTTTAGTGATATTTCGTAATCCAGATAATCTGCCCAGTTTAGTATGTTCCGGCGGAAATATTAATATTCGGTAATTTCTGGCCAAAAAAGGCTCATTTTTGACAATTTTTTGTAACGTAACCGTTCAAGTTTATTTTTTCAAGTGAATGGCATATTAAACTGCAACTTTTGAAGAATATTTGCTTCTATTTTCGAGAAGATTGATTAAAAACTGCATCCATGACATCAAATTTGTGGAGGTTGAAGGTTTGAAAAGATCCTTTTTTTTGGTGCCCATTGTAGCTGCGTGATGGGTTATCAGAAGAATACAAATCGATACTCGTTTGATAGATTATAAGTTTATCCAGGTAGCTTCCTTAAGATTTTGTTGAATTTTTTTTTTTCGATTTTTGGCAGACTTTTAAAGTTGCAAAAGTGATGATTTTTGTCATTTTGCCTAAAAATACGATTTTTAAAGAATTGTTTAAAAAACAGTATCAACATTTTTTATAAATTCTTGACGGGGCTACCTGGTAAAGAGTGTACAGATTATGTGTTAAAAAAATTCGAATTGTTCGGTTCAGTAGTTTTTACGGTACGATGAGCACCGAATTTGAAAACGTTGGTTTTAGGAAATGGGGCCTTGTATGAAACGCAGATTTTTAAAAATCTGTAACTAGGTCAGTTTTGCTTAGATTGATCTAAAAAAATTATGCAATTTTCTTGAAAGGATCAGCATTCACAGAAAAATGTTAAAAATATGTGTCATAAAATGAAATTACATACCGAAGCCCCCCCTTTGCTAAACTATCCAAAAGTTGATAAACACACGCGGCAGCTCTGGATGTAGCAGTAACTCCAGGTTGTATCGCTCGATGGTTGGCACGGGAGTTATCAGAAAAGTTTCCATTTTTTTCCTCCTTTTATCGGAAGGTTGACGATCATGCCAACGAAAAGGGATACTTTTGCTTAGAACTACTTTTATTTCGTCATCCTTTTTTCCCCCGCTATCCCGGGGGCCGTCAGTTCAACGATGCGAAAATCGTTAAAAACTTTCCTGTTTGCAGTGCTTGCTCACCATCTAAAGCATAATCCAAAAGTGGTAAATGGCACCAATAAGTGCGCATGAATGTGTGGCAGAGAGTTTCGGTCCGCCGGACTGTCCAACATGAAAGTTGACAGGTAGCGAGTTGAGTTTGTTGCGTTCATCACCACGGTGCGAGCAATGTATCGAATAAATAGTTAACGATAACTTTTCATTTATGAAGTTTAGCTTGTTACATGTCACATGATTCGGTAACTATGCTACTTATGCTTAACGTAATCTCTCTCCAGCTCTCCTAGACTCTGCGCCTAGAGTTGTCAGCTCATTTTGCATCCGACTGCACACTCAAGACCACTCAGTGTTTGAGGTACAACAGCCATAATGGGATCGTCGCCATCGTCATCACACTCATCGTCATCACACTCATCACTGCGACTCCTTTTTGTGCCCTCTCGTGGTTATTTCATTGAGTGGAGCCATCGGAGCGAGGAACGTACAGTAAATCAAACACAAGCGCACCACTCTTCTGCCAGTGCGTTATGCTCACATTAATCATTTCATCTTCAACACATTTGTCAAACAACATTGTCGCCAGCCAGCCAGCTCGCCAGCCTTTGCCAATGTCGTTGAAAGTGAATTTTCTTTAAGGCGCAAGCCGCCAGGGAACGAGGAAGTGAACCCATTCCACCGCTTCTCCACACTTTGGGGACGAGATTCTCCACAATCTAACGATGACGACCGAGACGACGACGACGAGAAGGCCACCGACAAGAGGCAGCTCCTCCAAGCCTGCAATTTGTTTGTTTGCGCTCAGCGCTCAGCGCCCACCGCGGAGAGGTATTGATCGTTCGTTCCGGTATTGTGACATGGCCACCGCTCGTGCCACATTCCCTCTTTTGCGTGATGTTTTGACTTCCCGTGGTGGCCGCGCGCACAGTGTTGTCATTTTTCAATTTGAATTTATTTCTGGCTCAACATTCTTCCTCCGTTCGCCAGCGGGCGCCAGCAGCTCTCCTTCATCGAAATGGCCCCCATTACGGGAGTCGCACGCACCATTTGGCTCCATCCTCTGGGCCCCCTCGGAGAGGTCGCATTCCATTCCGCCGGGACGCAACTTCTGATCAGCAGCAGCAGCAGCAGCACTAGGAGGAGGAGAAGCGACGTGGCGTGGCGTGGCGTGGCATGGCAGCTTTAGTGTAGTGTGCGATTAGCGCGAAAGCGAAACGGTTTCAGTTCAGCGGAAGAAGGGGAACGGTTGAAGGGAACCAGACGCAAAATCACAATGAATTTCATTAATGACACATTTTCGTGGACGTCGTCTCCGTCGTCATCGTCAGCACTCGTCGGTAAACTCAACTCAACTCGCCAGGCAGCCAGCCAGCGAGTCAGTCAGCGAGTCAGCCCGAAAATGCGCGCCAGGACATTCCACCGACGGAGCAGGCAGCACATTCCCTCTTTGGGGCGGAGTTGTGGAAGGCATTGGAAGCACAAACATTCCCGGGGAGTAGTATCGTCCCTGCTGGACCGTCATGCGTCAAAGCGATGGCTCCAGCGAGCTCAATGCCTCCTCCGTCTGATCGTTTCTGCCGGAGAAGACGCTTCATCGTTTCACGAGAAGACGCCAAAGAGGGAAGGCCTTCGTCTTCGCTGTTTATGTCCCTGGCTGCTGCCTGACGCTGACGGGAGTGGGACCTTCGATAGGATGACGCTTAAGTGAAAAAATATGTTTAATTTGAAACGATGATTTGATTTCGCTGCTGACTGGGTAACTAAAATGGAGGCGAAACACGGGGTAGCATTTGGATTGTTGCAGAGAGTTTGCTTTGTTTCAGGGGAGCAGCAATGATTGTAAGTCAGATTTGAGAATTGCTTACCAGTTTGTGATTGTTTCATCTTGATAAGACTTCCAGATAATAATTGAAAATTATGTCGACCATCTTTTACCAAACAATTATTCGACTGAATAATCTGATCCACTTAATAACCAAAACTTTCTGAAAGGAAACATCCTCTTCTTACGGTCATTGCGAAGCCCGATAGCTGACCTTTACTTTCCATGCTAGCTCACACTTGACCTTTGTTTTTCAAAAACCCGAAAGACAAAGTTCTTTCGAACAACGGGAAGAACGGGTGGTCAGCACCAGGTCATGCGATAAGATTACTCATTTAGTTAGCGTTGCGCGCTTTACGGAGCAGCCTCAATTAGCGTAAATCTGGGCACGCTTTGGGGTCCGGTTGACCCTCCTCTCTCAAAGGTCAACGTCAAGAAGTTCTAAATAATTTCGCCGCATCTTTTCCTTTCTTGGATGAATTTTCGAAATACCAGAGAGAAAAAGAGAAAAGAGTAGCGAGAATTTCTCAACTGCGCGCACATTTTCCATTTTTGAAGCGTTACGATTTCGCCGGAAGTTTGCTGCTACAAACAAGTGAACGAATTCCAATTGACGTGATGTAGCTCCGCAGGGGGAGGCCACCGGGTGATGGTGGCCATTTCCTAAAGGAAAACAAATCCCCCAGTTAGCCTCCGCGGGGGAAACGGGGCCTCACACCGCACAGCAAATGGCGTTGCTACTACGATTGGATCTGACATTAATGAATACGGTCGCGAGAAGTAAGCGAAAGGGATAAGAAAGCGCCCGACGAGCGCCATCCCAGTAGACCTGCGGAGCGAGAAAAGCGGCGACCGATTTGGGCCCAACCGAACCGAAAACCGGTTCCATATCTTTCTCTAGGGATTTTTTTTTGTTCGCTTCATTTTTTCCTTTTGTTTGTTCACCGGAGCAATTCCACGATTCCAGCGATCTCGTAATCATTTCGATAGCGGGGCTACAAGGATCCGTGACCGGGGGGTGAGGTAAAGCGAAGGTTTCCCACCCTCTCCCCCTGTATGGTCCAACCGGGAGATTCGCTGGCACATTTCCCCCGTCTTAATAGCGTACGTCTTTGCACATCCCCTTCATTTGCTTATGGGCCAGGATCCGGGTGCGCGGTGGCGCCGTGATTGATGACTTTAGGAAATGTTTGCTAAGCAGAGCGCAAATCTACATTATCCATGTTTTCTTTTTTCTCTCTCTCTCTTTTCTCTTTTCACCTCTCGTATCCTTCGTTCATCGTCGACTTCGTTCGGTGGCGCGCAGATGAAATCGTTGAGTCTCACTCACCTGGATGATATCGAGCGGCAGGCAACGACACCGACCATCATAACGAATGATCCTCACTTGCGCAAGGTACGTACCAAAAAGGGGATGTAATTGCTTCTTCACTTGCTGTTGTACTTGCTTGTTGTAAGAGTGCGTTGTGCGTTTATTTTTTGTTGTTGCTTTATGGATAGTAATAGACGTGTAAGAGCTGCAATAAATTGTGACTATCTTTATCTTCATCTGGTTCTTCGTGGGCCTCCCGGGTGACACCATTCCATCCTGTTTCTTTAGATGCCATTCGTGTACCATGGCACACGTCGATGCTATAACATCTGCTTTTTTATGCCACAAATTCTGCACTTCGCTCATCTTTCGGGGAGTGCAACCTAGACACAGCAGCAAACGGTTCCTTAGTTTTTTTAGTATCCCTGGCGAATCGGCAACAGTTACGTGCCGCGTGTCAATGCGATAGGTTACCGATCTTTCGCGTGTGTAGCATATACTTTTCGCATTTTTATACGCAGCTTTTGCTGAGTGAGCTGACGAGAGGTTCTGTTGTGCGATTACTCTCTCTCTCTCTCTCTCTCTCTCTTTACTACTCCGCACCATATTATGATGGTTCACGTTGGTCTGGTATTAAGTCCGCGTATGCCGCGTGTGCTTGGAAGCCATTGACGTCAGATTAGTGGCGCATGATGGCGCAGGAGCTGCGCCAGTAATGCCACTGCCAGTAATTTACCAAGAAAGACTTGTAAAACTTTAATTGAATCTATCGAACACGACGGCGTGTGATCATGGGTGTTGAGCTGCTCGAGTGTACGCTCGTTTACTGCCTCAGAACCCGTCCAATGTCACCATCGACGACCGGCCCTCTCTCACTCTCGCTAGCTGGCACCGTACGTAAAGGATTATCGCCCATTTATCCGTCGCCATTTCTGGGATTATAGTTACGCGCCCCCTTTTTCTTTGTTCGCCCCATTCAAGCGCGCAAAAGCTCGGTTCTTCGACCGAGTGAGCGAGTTATTTTTACACCAACCCCCCTCCCCTGCCCTGCGTGCGTAACCTTGATGTAATCAGCTCTCATCGATACACGTCGTCACATCACGTCATGTGACCGAGTCCCCGGTGTTCCGGGAAAGCATGCTATACCGCTGATGGCAGCACAATGGGTACAGTGCTTACAACAATGTTTTTGAGCTGGCTTATGGTACCGCTCGAATCCGTGGGGGCTGGTGTAGTGACCTTCTTTTCGGATCGGAAGTTTCATTGCCATCTGCGCGTGGTCTCGGTTCCGGAAGACAGCGCAGTGACCGCGGTTTGTGGGGCCTGTTCGTAATCTGACTTTCATCAGTAGATCACTCCTGAAGGACCTAAGAGTCGGGTCTGGGGTTCTGAAGCATCTTACGGGAGGTACATGACATGACGGACAAAGTTGCTGCGTATGCTTTTATTGTCCCAGTTCTTTTTGGTTTTAATCAAATTTTACAAAGACCGTCAGCCACCCTTAGCTAGGGTTCAGCAGGATGGTACTAGATTCCCGATTGAGTTCTTGGAACGAACTACTACCACCTGTAGAAGAGAACCTTCTGTATCGCTTTGATACATTATTGGATTTTTGGAAAAAAGTTAAAAAACCTAACGGAGTAACATTGTGTTCCAGCAGGAATGTAGGACGATGTTGCATATTTTATTATGTTGCAGCTGTTGCTTTTCCCACCCCTCTTGCTAATACTTCAAACAGGGAATTCGGTTCGTTTGTAACGTTGTGCTGTGAACTGGTTTATTGTTTCTAAACGATTTCATTGTTCTGTCGAAGAGTGTCACTAAACGCTTAACTCCATCATGCATACTTACTTATTGAACAGCAGCATAAATAGACAGCTCCACGCTGTTGCTGTTTTCAATAAGGCGATCATAGCTGTAGTGCTACGTTAGCAATAAATGTTTTAAGGTGTACCAGAGCTGTATAGTAGGATGTTGATAGGACAAAAATCAGGATGGAGAGAGGATTAAGTTAGGAAACATAATATTTTTATTATGTTATGATTATTGAAACGAATTGATCACTACAGTTCAAAGTAAACGGAACAAGATTGATTTATTTCCAAAATTATTCTAATTGGGACTTTTATAAAACTAGAAGCCATTTAAAACATTAGTGTAGGAGGATATTGACATAAAAAATATCGTCTAATGTCAAGGGGGGGCTTCGATATTTTCGGGCCAAAACAAAGGCCCGTTTTTGACGATTTTTTGTGACGTAACCATTCAACTTAATTTTTTCAAGTAAATAGCATAGTAATCTACAACTTTTCAACAATATTTGGTCTTGTTTTGAGCAACATTCATTGAAAAATTAATCGGTGGTACTAAATTGTGGTAGGCAAGTCGTCGCAAAGGTACTTTTTACGGTGCCCATCGTAGCGACATGACTGGTCAATTGAACGACGGGTATACAAATCGATTTTTGTTAGAAAGATTATAAGTTTATCCAGGTAGCCCCGTCAAGTTTTTGTTGATACTCCTAATTTTAGATTTTTGGCAGATTTTTGAAGTGAGGCTGAGGTGAGCCTTTTTGTCATTTTGCCTAGAAACACGATTTTTAAAGATTTGTTTAAAAAAAAGTATCAACAATTTTAATGATATCTCGACGGAGCTACCTGGTAAAGAGTGTACAAATTAAGCGTTAAAAATTTCAAATCGATCGGTCCAGTAGTTTTTACGGTACGATGGGCACCGACTATGAAAACGTTGGTTTTGGGGAAACGCTCTTCAAAGTAGCATGCTGCATGAAGCCTTGTATGAAACGCGAATTACAAAAAACTGTATCTTTCTCTGTTTTTCCTCGATTGATCCAAAACATTTATACAATGGTCTTGAAAGGATCAGCTTTCAGAGAAAAATGTTAAAAACATGTGTCACAAAAAAAGACCGTCACAATACCGAAGCCGCCCCTTTAATACGAATGCGAAAAGCATTGCATTGCTTTTGTCAAAGATGTTGACGATCCCAATTTAATGCGAATAGATAAAATTTTGTCAACATATAAACAGAACGAGTGTTTGAATATTTCGTAGCTCTTCGCTTGATCTGCATCATTGCTCTGTGTGTATATGTGTGTGTTTCTGTATGCCTCCAGCATAATTTGCAGAATTTTATTAGTAGTAACTAGTATCCATGTTGTGCTCTTTAGTAGCTGTTGTGTTCATTTGTTTGTATTCATTAGATTAGAATAGAGGGAGAATTGCAGATGATTAAAATATCTTGCCCTATCTCTCTCTTTTTCTCTCTCTCTCTTTCTCTCTCTCTCCCTCTCTCTCTCTCCTGTTCTGTCTACCACTTCTCAATACCATACGCTCTATCTTCTTCATTCTTTAATTTTGCATTTGAAATTCGTGATCTCGTTCCTATCAATTTTGCGTTTCCGATAAAATTCCATTGTTAAACAAAAAAATTCCTAACCGAAACACCTGCAACTGAACTGCGACTGTACAACACCCTCCTCAGTATGACAATTCCGATACGTCAAACACGTCGATCGCCTCGGTATCGGGTGGTTCGTCCGGGTACGCCGTTTCACCCAAGGACGTTTGCCTAACGGTCACCTCCGGCACGGCACTGATCGACATCAGCAACAGTGGCGGTGGTTGCATCAATCCGGCCTACGACAATGGGGACATTCCCGGTCGCGACGGTCCTACGGGAGCTCCCGTGGACGGTGAATCGTCCCATGCGTCCACCACCGCCCATCCACCATCCGCTAGCACCGCCGATGGCCAGGAGTCTGGGCCGAGTGCCAAGTCCACCCTGACCACCAGCACCAGCACCGTTTCTTCTACGCTAAAGAAGAAATCCTCATCCTTCCTACACCGGGAGCGCAAGAAACCGGTGCTCACGCGCAGTCAAGTGAGTAACGAATAGTCGTCGTCGATGTCCTCGGTATCCTTGGTGTTTGTGGCGACCAAAAATGGACCCTCGTGTTTGGGCCAATTGGAGTTTTTGAGAGACGTTTTCAGGTTCATTCCAACGACGAACTCACTTTCGAAATGAAATTTCGCTGCGAATTTATTCTCTTTTAAAGCAAATTTCCTTAATTAATTTAAAAATATTTCACTACAACTAACCTTCTAAAGTAAATCAAATAAAATACACACAGATTGAATGGTGTATTGTAGCAACTTAACTTTTTTTTCCAAATAACTCCTCTATCGTATTCATACCGAGAATGCAACCAAAAAAAAAATAAAGGCGTTACTCAACTGTCTGCTTAATCTTCGAGCTCATTTCACTCCTGTAGATGCAACCGTACATATTTTACTCTTAATCCCATCTCCCGTACACTGGACAAACCAATTCACGATAAGCACTAACAGCATCTCTTTTTTTTTACGTTTTTCTTTTCATCTCCTCAACTTGCGCCACGACGATGGAATCACGGAACTACCTCCTGGGGACTACTACATCTGCAACCTGGATGCAAAACAACAAACAAACCTAACCAAAAAAACCAACAAAATCGTAATTACAACACACGCAAAAAAAAAACGCTCCCGTTCCGGACGCGCTCCATTAAAATTCATCACGAACCGTGGGCAGGTTTCCAGCTCGGAGTACTTTTCCGTCTGCTTCGAGAGTGATAATAACGATCCAGGCATTCCCATTCCGGCCACCAAAGGAGTCAGTCTTGCGTAAGTATAAACGGGAAAACGGCCCCCCCCGGGACGGGATGTGGGCCAGGTGCACCAAACTCCCTAGCACTGAGCAGCTGTGACTGGGATCATAATTTTTGCGCATTAACACAAGAAGGACACACCTTAGCCTTAGGTTCTGTGGCCATAATTGTGGCTACGGTTTTCAAATAGTTTCAGTGTGGGCACACGACCACCATTTTGGAGTTCCGCCAATGAAACAAAATGGGAATGTAGCATAACATTATGTGAACGGCATATCGCCCTCATGCTCATTTGTGCGAACTAGTGCGCGGTGTGCGCTTCGTGGAGATGGAGGCACATGTTTGCCAAAAAAAGCTTAAGCATCCACCACTCCCACACACAGCCACTTGATGGTGTACGAACCATCAGCACCGTTCATTGCTACCGAACACAAACATGGCGCGAAACAACGCGTTTCAGGGAACGGGATTCAAGGCTCCGGCGACCGGCGAAATGGCTTGTGTCAACAAGGGCCCACTCACTGCGCACTTTGCCTAACGATGGGATGCTCCCTTTACTGCCCGCCAACCGGTCTCCACAACCCCTCGCACACTTTTTTCTCACTTGTCACAAAACGTTCACTACTCGCCTAGCACCGCTCGTGCTGGAACTGGAAGTAAATTAAATGAACGCGTCGAGGGTCGCATAAAAAGCAAATGGTACCACGCCGCCGTACGACGGAACGGAGAAGTTAAATCAAATACTGCTTGTTTCGGGTTTTGGAGCTGCGGGCACCGAACTCTGAGGAGAACGAGGATGGTACGCATAAACTTGCAGCTTGACAATCAAGCTGGAGCATATTAATTGCGGCAGCGAAAGTCCTGAAGGCCCGCGTGGTAGCTCCTGCGGCGTGCTCCGAGGAGGTAAACCACGTAACCACCGTTTGGGAGAACGTTTCCAAAATGTATCTATATAAATTGAAAAGGGAGAAAGTTATGACACTTGCAGGCGTGTTTCCGAAGGGAAATCCAATTCCGGGTCTGGTTCGCGCACGCTCGCCAGGGTGCTAAAATCTCGATTTTTGGTGTGAGATGGTGATGATGGAGCATAATTAATGGGCGATTGTTTTTGATGCGCACAATGTAACGAATTATCAGCCGCTATCAATGATACTGGGCCACAGGGTGGTTAGGTATAGGTGTGGTGAGGGTAAGGGGTGATTCCGGTTAAATGTAGCATATGCGGATTTAATGCGTACATTCTAGTCACTGTAACAATGTTGGTGAATTTGGTGGTAAAATTTTAATGAGTTTGAGCTTATCGAGATCCGTTTTATTTTTAGTATATGATATGACAAACGTGTTGCTGTAAGCGTTCAGGATTTTGTTCCTCGATTTTGATTGCAGTTGTTTCATTTTAATAATAATAATAGTAATAATAATATTGTTTTAAAATGTGTTCGCCGTCAGGCTAGACACAATATCTTTAAACTGAGATACAATAGCATAGTAGGAGCTTACGAGTGATCCACTCCACTCTTTTAGGAGGCATAGAGGGGTGAAAAAATTAAGAAAATTAAAACAAACTACCAACAAGAGTGGGAAAAACCCGTGAAACAGATCAGACAGTTCGAGGGGAGCTAACAGCGGTGAAGAGAGCCAAACGGAAAGCGGAGAAAGAGTGGTAAAAGTTGAACAGGAAAGTTATTGCTTACAACTATACCTAGATTCAAATAAAGACAATTCGCTATTTATGTTTTGGTGGTTCTGACAATTGCACTTTCGAAACAAACTCCAGGGGATGTTCAGCTGCACTTCAAAAACTCCAATCACAATCTTTCTTTACATGAAAGTTTCTTTACTTAAGTGGGGGCTTCGGTTATTTCGGGTCTAAAAAAAGGCTCATTTTTAATGATTTTTTGTGAAGTAACTATTCATCTTTATTTTATTAAGTGATTGGCATATTGAACTACAACGTTCGAAGAATATTTGGTTTTTTTGTGTTGAACATTTATTGAAAAATTAATCCGTGACATCAAATTTTAGTAGGCGTGTCGTCGGAAAGGTACTTTTTCCGGGCCCAACGTTGCCCCGTGATGGATCATCTGAAATATACAAACCCAGTATTTTTTTGTTAGATTATAAATTTATCTAGGTAGCCATTTAGTTGAAATTTTGATCAATTTTCAATTTTCGAATTTTGGCTACGTTCTGAAGT
>NC_064878.1:21569095-21576595 GCF_943734665.1 Anopheles aquasalis
GGGATAACCAATCATATGACGATGAATTTACACTCATATTCCCACTTTCTTTTGTAGCTTTGCAACATATTGCACGGAATCAACTGACATCAATGGAAATAATGCATGTTTGTTGAGCATTCGATTATGAAATTTCGCGTAAATGTCTTCGATTTCTTGTTAAACTATTGGCTATTAGTGCTCCAAAGAAGACTTATGTACTACTGATGTTAAAATTTCAAACATATAATGCCACAACTAATATCAGTGACAGCTTTTCATAATCCAAAAAAAAAATGGACGAGATCATATCGATTGTTATATGATTCCCCCATTGTGCAAACATATGTCCTTGTGTCTTTTCTTATAGATTTTTTTATGGTAAAGGGCATATCATCATTCTCTTGTATATTGAATAATACCTGGCGGCAAGTTTAATGACCTTAATACACCAATAATCCATTTCATAGCACTCAATGCGTGCAATGTGATCATCACTTTAACAATGCTCTTCCTTTGCATTTCAAACAATGCTACTCGTAATCCGTTTAAATCCGTAGCGTTATCAGCGTTCCTTTTCTAGAAATTCACTCGTTTGAGCTGGAGCATTGTTGTATTTAATAGCGAAAGCAGACGAGAACCAGTGTTGTTCGAATGACCAGTGAACTGTTGTGAAAAAATAAAATGAAATCCCACAAGCAGGCCCTTAATTGCCGACATAATGTCAAAAGATATGCTTTTATGATAGGAAATGTTTTCTAGTTAGAATTCTATCGAACAATCCTTGATCTGAATTGTTTATTAAACATCTTCTCAACAAAATTTACTTTCAATTTACACCTTCGCTGGACCATTGTGCTGCTCCAAATCGTGTAGCTGATCAGTCAGCATCGACAGATTCCACAGAGAATGCTGTGGATCTATTATCTGCAAAGCTCAGCAGATTCGCTTAAGCTTCGCGAAACTATTTTTAGATGCTCGCCCTCCCTTTCATGGCCACAACTTCACTGCCCATCATGTGACACCATGATGATGAGGAAATAGGTCACGTCGCTCAGGGTCAGGCCCCTCGGTACTGGACGTTGATGATGCTGTCTATTGCTTTCGTGTCGTGCTGCTCTCTTGACGGACCCCTCATGATTATCGTGTCACCGATTGCACAGTCACGATAGGGGATTTCTTTTCTGTCTTCTTCATACAAACAAAAAATCATCAGATCAGGCTTCGATTCCTTACACCTCGACCCAACCTGTCACGGAGATGGACGCACCTTTTTCAAACAAATTTCCGCACAAACCCGGACAGCCGGTCAAATTGCAGTGGCAGTAATGGAATAAATTAGAAAAAAAAAAGATATTCCAAATGCTCCCTTGTCCAGTCGGCATCGGAAAGGTCACACTCGGACCCTCACTCCGGGATAAAAAAAAAGGTGCGAACACACGGGCTAACTAACGGATAACGAGCCCAGGTCTTTCGAAGCCGGCAAAACATCTCAATCCCGGGGACGAGAGCGTCCCTAATTTCTCGCACGAATTGTTTTCAATCAGTTTCAACAAACATGTCCAAGAAGAACAGAGGGAGAGAGAGCGTAAGCGAGAGCGAGGTTGCCTCAAATTTGACAACTCGCGCAACCGGATATTGTGAATGTTTGGGAACTTCTTCGGCACCGGCCAAGCGAACTGAAAAGAGTTCTCCAGATGATTTGTGGGGATGGTAAAGGTGACTCATCGCTAAGGATACGCGTTGGGTCGATTCTTCAAACCTCACTCGTAATCTCTTCTTTTCGCAATCTGCTACTCGGTGAGAACAGTGATTTATGGTCTCATTAAAGAGAGTATCTGCGTGCATGTGTGTTGTGCGCGGATCCATGGTCCACTGCCAGCGCCACAATCGATGCAGAACGACGTGCCGAAGCTAAAGGTGCCACTCCATGCGACCATCAGGAGAAAAGGTGCAAAAAAAACATCTGGTTTTACGGATGAATGGGAAACCTTCTTGCTGGATTGTTTCCGGATACCGCGGGAACCGGGGTGCTCCGTGTCTACCTGTCTAGTTACTGCCAATCTTGCTTCCCCTTCCTTCCCCCCCCCCCCCCCCTTAACATGCTCCACTCGGATGGTGAACATGCGTTTACATGTTGCGCCCGGTGCGATTGTGTGAATAATTTATTATGGAGAATCGATCCCCGAGATTCGCCTGATTTTGCTTCTCTCCATTACTGAGCGCTGGAAGAAGACGCTCCCGGCGTCGTTAGAGCCGTGGTATGCGCGGCCCCAAATTGGCACCTTGGCCATCGACAGCTTCCGAACAGCAGCCGATCGATGGAGTATGGATTGGATCGAGCAGTGTTGCAGGGAGACCGGAGAACGGAAGGAGGACCGGATTGTTAACGATTCGTTTTATCTTTTGCTCCATCTTCTGGCTCCCACCCCCATCATCAATCTGGCTGCGGGCTTGGCTGCTTGTATGCATAATATGTTCATTTTTGAAGGCGCCCAAATCGTATCCCGCCCACCGCCCCAATATTGACACGCACACGCTGTATCGGGTGAGTGATCGCTTTGGGGTGCATAGACATTAGCATAAATTTCATTCGCATAAACACGTCTTTCGCCTTCTTGCGCGAGTGGTTTGCTGCCATCCTTGATGTCCTGGAGGCTCCCGGTCGGTGGAGCTTTATTGATTCGATACGCTTTCGCTATTGTGTTTTATTGATTTACCACTCGAGAAGGGGTGGGGATGCCGAAAGTGCCTTCTTTTTTCGCCGGGGAACAGAGATGAAGCACATTCTGAGGTTCATTGATGCGGGGGAGAGCGGATGGTGTAATGGTGGGAAATTTAAAAGAAAAAGGAAGCTAATGTGCAGTTTGGAACGCAGCGAAGCGCTTTTTAAAGCTGTGTTTATGGCTTTTTTTGGGTGTACGCATCGCTTTATAATTGGCTCCGGATTCAATGTTGTAGAAGAGTCGTTTTTGGGGTTTTTTTTGTGCGTTTCGATTACATGGTTATTGGAAGGGTATTAATAGCCTAGTAAATCATTGAAGAAATAAAACCGAACACAATAGCCAGGTATTGTTCAATACACAATACACTTATTATCGTGTCGCTGGCCTTATTCCATGTTCGAGATGAATAAAATCGTTTTCGAAAACAACATTACCACAACATTAACCGACATCATATAAGTTTATGTATTAAATGTGTTTGAAAAAACCTCATATACATATAGAACAAGTGTCGTTTTTAGTAAGGTTTGATTTTTTTTTGCTGCGCAGTTTCCTTTAGTCAAGATTTAGCATCAACTACACATTCTCTAGACCAGGGGTCACACACCCGCGTTGGAATTGAAGATTGGTAATATATCTGCCATGACAGTATGGTTGGAAAAATTGAATGAAAAAACCTTTTTTCAACATTTCAAAATTCACGTCACAATAGAGTTGGAGATCCCTGGGTATTTAGCCGTTTAAATTTATATTTCGGGGTTTCAAACCCGGTTTTTTTTACCGGTTACCTGGCGCCTCCATCATTGGGTTACCTGGCGTCTCCACCTTTATCATTTCATTTTCCCTGTGAGGCGACTAGTTTTGGAATTGTCTTTACCTCTCTGGCCACAAACACCGACCCAAGTTGGGCTTTGGTGGGAAAAATCAAACTAAGCAAGCAGCAGAATTTTGCAGAATACCCAAAAACATCATTCTGCCATTAGCGACGCCATCAACCTAACAGGGAAACTGTAGACGAACGAACGGGTCAGCTGATCAGTCAAGTAACCTCTGACTTTCGTTTCGCAGCTTTTCCTAGCCTGCTTAGAAGACATTCAACTGCAAAACATTCTCACCGACATCGATCAGAAGAAGCTGTTCTCCAACATCCGGGACATCTGGGAGGCCAACCTTCGGTTTTGGACCCTCTATCTCTACCCAATGGTAAGGATCGGCAGCCAGCGGGTTAGCTAAAAGGGCTTTCCGGATGCCAGCTGCCAGCTGCCAGTTTGCCATCTAACGGTGCGAATCCTTTGGCTGCATTGCAGGTGAAGCACAGCGAGCGGACACGGGAACCGATGAGTATCTACTACTTCCAGACGGGCTTCGTCAACTTTGCCACCATCTTCACGCCCTACACCAAGTACTGTGCGGAGCAGAGCACCTGCCAGTTCTACTGCAAGGAGATGTACCACAACAACGCCCTCTTCATGACCTACTGTGCCTGGTGCGAGTCGCAGAAGATGTGCAACCGGTTGCGGTTGGCCGACATTCTCGTCCGGCCGATGCAGCGGCTCACCAAGTACGGTCTGCTGCTGGCGGCCATCAAGAAACATATCACTGACGAAGCGGAAGGGGAGACCATCGATGCAATGGTAAGCCTGCTCGCTAACCAAAGGCTACTTCCTGTCGGCTACGTACCTTTTGATATTTCACAAATCAAGTCAACACATGGCGCACATGCATTCGCGATTGATTGACCACCACCACCACGACCACCTTCACTTCCAGATACACTCGGTGGAGGAGTTTGTGGCGGGGGTGAACGCTCATCTGACGACGCGACAGGAAAGTGAACGACTGAAGGGCATCAACGCTCGCATCGACTGCTACGATGTGGTCGAGTCGAACAACGAAACACTCGAGCGGCTCGTCAAGCAGCATAGCATTATGTTTGACCTTTGCCAGCCGATGCGTGGCATCGACCACGGACGGAAGGTATTCGTCGAGGGTGATTTAAAGTACAAGGACAGCACGGGAAAGGTAAGTAAAGCGACGGACGTCCTCCTATCGTTGCGTTTGCCTTACGGCCATCCGCAACTAAATCAACTTCGGTACCAGCGGTTGTTATCATTTGCAAATGACCGAGACCCAAAGCCTTGTGAATCGATTTACAATCGTTTTACCATTGACATGAGTCAATGGCGGGTTCGAAACAGAATATTCTGTTATGCAAATCGGCCACACCGTGGTTGCGGTCTGAACTGAATAATGCCGTCCCACGCGGGGGGGAAGCTATGGTTCCGTTGGAATTCCGAAACGGAAGTCCTTTAATTTCCATCCGGAAAGCCATCGCATCGCAGGAACCGGAGACAGCTTGATCCTACGGATTCGGTTCCCCAGCGGGGAATGGTTGCATTATTGAGATCCCGGACTGGCTGGCGGTCGCGCCGGTTTTAATTGGCTGGAGTCAATAATTGATTTTAACGAGGAAAAATTTTAATTCCAATTTGACGCACCCCATGACGTACACTGTACACAACAGTTTGCGCCAGCGAATCGGGGAGAATTCGCGTGGGCATCAAGCGTGAAATTGATATTGATTAAATCCATTAGACACATTATGCTCCCGGGTGCGAGCCTCACGGGGTGCAATGGTATTGATTTTATTACACTCTTTTACATTGCATGCATAGCGTATGTCATAAATAACAACCATGCATCATTGCTCGTGGTGGTGGTGGTGTTATTAATGCGATGAAATTAATATGGAAGCCCGGTTCGGCAATTACATGCGATAGAATGTATCGTATTATTCATACTTCGAATATGTCGCACATTTTCCTGGAGTTTTTTGAGCTCTGCTTTCGTTTGCGATTCGTACAAGGCTAGTGCAACATGTTTGGATAAAAAGAAAAGTTTTTAAATTAATCTTTCAAAAGAAGATAATGGCTTTTAACACTGTGAAAAAGTAGAATTCCAGTGAATGGAAGGTGTACTTCAAGATATCTTTTTTCATTAAAAATAAGCAGCTTTTGTGGAGAAATCCATGAACAGGTCCAGTACATACAGGGATGCGCCATCAGGTGCTTACCTTTTTTAAAGTTAAATAATTCTCTCATTTTTCAGCCGATTTTGGAAAATGAACCAGTTTTATTTAGCTAATTTTGTGCCATTTATTGTGCCATACTCAAAATATTTTATCAATCAAACGACCGCTTTCATTTGACATACAAAGAGCATCCTTTTTTTCTGGCGTTTTGCATAGTTTTGACAGCATTTGGGGAGTTATTTTCGGTAATTTTAGCTCTAATATTTGCTTTAAGTTATGCCATAGCCTTCAGTTTGTTGGCATAAGCCTTACTTTTCAAATAGAGCCACAGAAAATAGTTCAGCTCCGTCAAATCTGGCGAACGAGGATGCCACTCGATTGCTCAACCGCAGATTTCACTAGTGAACGATTATTTTCAATAAAAAGTGTGACAATTTCGGTCCACTCTTGTAATGTGATTATCCATTACTAAAATGGCATAGACTGACGCTTTACAAACTGTCCTTTTTGTGCAAATCCGTTGAAAAATGACAGAGTTATTCAACTTTAAAATAGGTAAGCATCTGATGGTGCACTCTGTATGTTCTCTGAAATCAAATGAAAATCTGGAAACAATTCAAACAAACAACAAAACAAAAATTAAGACAGCATCCTATAAGGAAACATTATGAAATCTAAAAGTCTTCATTCAACCTCCTGTTCCCCACAAACTTATCACCTAATTTGCTTTCAGATGGACGTGCACTGTTTTCTATTCACCGACTTTCTTCTAGTGTGCAAGAAGACCAAGAGCGACAAATTGAAGGTGAGTCAGATGAAATGCTTCTAACAGCAGCTTGTAGTGCCCGGTTGAAAAGCAAAGAAAAGGAAAGAGAAGCATCCTTTTCAATTCCGGGTCCTTTCTATGCAATGCTCCTTCGTCATAATTAACGCGTACAGAGCACAGAGTGTAATAACACTGCTTCTTGGACGGAAACAGACTGAACTCGGACCTCGGTGAAATTGCTTATTAATTACCGTCGCGGAACAAGTTTGCAAACACTACCACTCACCACCGTGTTCCATGCTTTTTTCCCCCCCGGTGGTCGGTGCATGCAAATACAGAATATCATAAACCAGTAACAGAGTGGCAAGAGTGTGGCAATCGCAGAGACAAATTCGAATTAAATGCAATAAGCAGCTTACAGCACAGCGCACTGAGTCACACGCTGCCCGGTTATCCGTGGCTAGCAGCCAGCTGGCCAGCCGTTATGGAATAATGGCCAAAGTTTCACCTTCTCGAACAGTATGCAGAAAAAGTTTAATTAGAGGCATAAACACAGCACCGGGGGCCAGGAGAAGTTTGTAAAATGCAATATAAACGGTGAACTTGTTGTTCCGTTTGCCGCCGTTTCTCTTAATACGTTTCTAATTATCAAAGTTTGGTCGCCTGCCGCGTGGGTTCTTGTGAGGTTTTAGAATTTATTGAAGAAAGGTTCAAGAGTGTGGCGTGTTGACGATAAAAAAAACGAAGTTTGAAATGCATAAAAGGGAAAAGTACAAAAAAACACATTTGCAAACATACTCTTTTATGAGAAAAGCTCATCCATTCTTTGCACCTTTCGGGGTGCAAAGATTGTCCGGAGAGCGAAGAAAGCTAATTGCTCTTTACCTTTTATTGATTCCTTTTTCTCCTCGCCATCCATCCATCCATCCCCAGATCGTACGGCAACCGTACATGACGGATCGGTTGATAGTGCAGCTGAAAGATCAAGCCCTGTACTG
>NC_064878.1:21579095-21599095 GCF_943734665.1 Anopheles aquasalis
AACTACCAGGAAAGCACGGTATGCGCCACGAAGCTGAAGTTAACAGAGCGTGAAGGCGTGACACGGTCATGTTTTTCCGCAAATCTGCAACACCAGAGAGCCGTGATCGGCGATCGGCTGGTGCATGACATTGTTGGTCGAAGCAAAGCTCTGCGCAATGCCTGCAATACAATCCGCATATGCGTACAGCACCGGAAGTGTCCAATTGCAGTGCAAAGAGAGAGAGAAACAGAGAGAGAAAGTAGTGAAAAAAAGTTGGAGGCAAACCAAGAACATGAAATCAAAAACCCCCAAAACACACTTTTATCACACCCCGTCGGTGCAATCGCGCGCATCACGACGATTGAAGAAGAGGAAGAAGAAGAGAAGCAGATTGTGAGCGAAGGCAGGCGCCAGGCGTAAACTGTATAATTTTGTTGTGACGACGCAAAGACACACATCACACAAGCCAGAACAAAATAATGCTGTGAAACTTATCGATGATATGCCTGCCTGTTAGCGACGAGGCTTCCTCGAGCGCTCAACATTTGGCAAAACCATTTAGTCTCAACTAAGTTCCCCTGGACTCCTGGAGAGAGAGAGAGAGAAAGAGGTGTCCCAGGTAATTCCCCCCCCCCCCCCCTTTCAATCCGTAGCTCCGTATGCAAACATTTAAGGCGGGGGAGGTGACATGCCAAGGTGTTAATCTCTAGTGTTGCGATGCGCTTTTAGAACGGATAGCATAGCGTTCGTTACACTGTTACAATCCGTTAGCATTATTACTCGTTGTTTTTTTTTTTGTTTTTTTTTTTACTGGCCCTTCCTCCTCGTTCCCCGTTTATTAGGCTTGTATTTGTCGAGAAGGTTACCTGTTTGTGAGTCTTAACGTGTTCGATTGTTCGATGTAAATGGTAACAAAAGAAGAGGAGGGAGAGGGGGCGGAGGAACCCAGGGCTATTGGTACTATTGCAAAACGCTTCTAGTCACAGAGTCAGCGAATTGATGGTGGTAAGCTCTAGGTATGGCCGTTCACTGTACATAAACCGTTGCACAATACGTTGGTTGCATTTCCTTCCTTCTGTGGCTTCTCCGTGGCAGAAAAGCTCAGCACTGTAGGTGTTCTGTTGTGCCGCGAGTGTACACAATGAAGGTGCAAATAAGCAGACCGGTTAGAAGCTATTGTCTACAGTGCAAAAGGCTGTAATCCCGATCCCTGTGCAATTTGGTTGTTTTAGAGAGAACCCTGGAATGATGATTCCATCTGTTTTACATCTCTTTACACTCAATGTCCCATGATGTCTGCATGATAGCCTCGTTCTATGTCAAAACACACGCAATGTACAAACTCCTTTAAGACAAAGCTCACCGCGGATCCCCCAAAACCATGCGAAGGGTGCTATTCGCTATACGCTAGCCGATCGATCGGTCGTGGTTGGTGCGAAAGTTGGCGCACCAAGGGAGAACCGATTAATTAGAATCACTTTTTATTGTAGTACCTAATACCTTGCACCGAAAAGGTACGGCGTAGATCCACGCCAATATATTTGTAGCTGTTTTAGAAACAATCTCATACTCTACGTCGTCGGCCATTGGCTAGGGTTAGGGGCAGGCAGTAAGAAGTGGCTTACGACGAGATCCGCTCAGCTAATCTAAATAACATCGGCCGAAGATGAAAGTGAGGATTGTAAAGCGGAAAGCCTTTGGTGGAATGTTGTTTGTAAATTGTGTTTGTGTTCCAACTCGTGTGACCGCGAGCAGGGATTGAATTATTATCGGCGACTAAGCTAGCGGCTCTCCCTTTTACTCCCGTCGCACTCGCCTCAACCAAACTGAGGATGAGGATTTTGAAAGAAAAAGCAATAATCGTTTTAACCACCAGACCAGGGTGTTGGTAATTTTTAGCGATAACTCTACGGTGGTGCTGCTGCAAAAACACACCACAAATAGAGGTGTGAAAGGGGAAAAGAGGAAAGAGGCTAGCACAGGGCTAACAATACAACAGCAAGCTCCTTTGATTAGTTTAAGCTGGTTGGAAATACCCTGGAACACGGAACAATGTTTATACTGGCCGGCGATGAGACTTAGGGAATGGACGGACGATTAGCACGGAGTAATGATAATTTGCAACGCATTTTTGGGTGTTCTAGCTCTTATCTTGGTCTTACCGGGGCCGAGACCGGTTTTATCGCGCGTATATCAAAAACCTTTAGGTTATAACTGAACGAAGGACAAATCAAGCGAGCATTCCCCGAGCGAACGAGCGAGCGAGCGAGCGTTTGGCGTTATGGTGCGACTACTTGACTACTTCTGTGAAAAAAATAAAACGGCTCTAAGTAGACATTTTTAATACTAAATAGTTTAAATTAAAAAAACAACAACAACCGTTTGTGGAGAGTTTGCGCCGTTTTGGGCCCGATGCTGTCATCATTCCTTCGAGGAGGAGGATTTCGATGAATCCAAATCCGGGATTTAGGTTTAGCGCGAGAAACATCCACTGGTAGATTAACGGTTAATAATAATGGTTAGCGTGTGCAGCGGCAAAGCAAACGTTGGTTTAACCTCTACCACTCTCTTGCTCTGTAGTATTGAGGGGGCGCTGAGATCTATTTTAAAATAATAAAATAAAAAACAGATTAACAATTATATTTATAACGGAGACAAGGGAGGAAGGTAGAGCGAGAGAGATAGCGAGCAAAGGTCAAATTTATGTAGGGTTTAGTTCGATCAACGAACGGCCAATCATGCGCAACACATTACAGTTGATTGAGAGTTGATTGTAAAATTTGAAACAGTTTTAATGCCCGGCCTCAGCGCTGGCCAGTAGTAGATAGAGAGTACTGTCTCTCTTTCTCTCACGTACGTTTATTGCAAGCAGCTTGCATGCTTGCAGGATTCATGAAATGCAATTTTTGTGTTCGATTCGTTCACTTTTGTTTGTTTTTTTCCTAGACTGCGCACCTAATTATATCCAGCACGTAAAGTGTTGACCAACTCGGTGCACGGTGGTTCGCATGGCACATCATTTGTTTGACAATCATTTGACGTTAAACGTTACTTCTTGAATAGTTGCTTTCTGAGCCACACACAGAAACACATTACGCTTAGCACTTTCAATCAATCCTACATGCATCCTAATTTAACGTACTAATCCTGTTTAAAGTATTTCATGAGATTCACAAATTGTTTGAAACAAATAGACCTTTCTTCTCCTTCGAATCGAGCTCATTTGTTCAGTTCGTTTGCGCTGCGTTGCTACACCGCACCGTTGTGGTGGCCAACATGCACGCTAAAACGCTACGCACGCTTAAACAATTCAATGAAAAGTGCTTTACATTAAACATTACCCAGATAAATAGCTAGCACGACTGGCGAAGGGCGACACAGTGAGGCAAGGCAAAGGCTGCGAGCCAATTAACCAAAGAGAAGCGGTCCTTAGAACCAACCAAAACGAACCACACCGAGGAACAGGTGGAAAGGCTAGGCCCTGGCTAGTGGAGCGCGTATTCGTTTGCTCGTTCACCGGCATTCCCTAGAGTATTAGTAGCGATATATAAATATATAGAGGGATGACGCGAGGCGTGGTTGGGTTTTTTTTGTGGGAAATAAAGCAAAACAAAGCGAAGCAAACAAAAACTAAAACGAAAAACAAAAAAAAACACACACAAAATATCCTTCATCCTGGCTCGCGCGCATCCGTGCCGAGAGCGTAAAGGTGGGTAAGCGTTTCTTTCTAAATCTGTCAAATAAAAAAAAAACCAAACCATTTTAATGTGGACAAACCAGAGCGGAATGCATTCCGAAAATGGGACGGCAAGAGCTCGATCTCGACGCCGCGATGACGGCGAACTAGCGAGCGCGCGAAATCACAAATTTGCAATGTTTGTGTAAGTAACTGATAATGCCCGGATCGTGCGTGTCCGTGTGTTCGTCTGTATGTGTGATTGTATGGATATGCGTGCGTGAGTGTGTGCGTGTGTGAGTAAGTGTGTACAGTTTTGTAAGGATACTCAACCAAACCATAAGGATACATCATTAAAGGAAAACCTAAAGAGTCTAATAAATCAATAGTAGCGTATAAGGCGAGCGGCGATGGTAGAACGAAAACGAAAGCATGCAAAATGCAAATGCTATATACAAGTACATTCATATATATACACACATCATACCTATACTTATACAAATAGATAATTTATCATCTATTTAGGCTTACATATATTTACATTAAAATCAAATCGGAAACTAATCAAATCAAATCTATTTGAGAGCGGTAGCGCGCGAAAAACCCCATTACCACACACCTTCCCCCTTTTTCCCACAAGGCCACCAAAAAAAAACTAATTATATCAGAGTAGCGCAGAGGATAGGAGAGGAGACAAAACTGAAACACCGGAACGGCAGAATTTTGGGCTTTGACAACAGTTTTTTTTTTGGAGAAACGAGCTACAAATTGGAAGCAAATCTTCGACAGCGAGAAAAAGAAATTAAACGTTTTGTTTTTTTAAAATTGGCTCATCGGTGGATGTACTACTATAAACAAACTGTAAATTTACTTCAGAACACTTACACTATTTGGCTCTATTAACCAGCTTTAAGCGAAAAGAACCAGAGAGCAAACACAGTAGCGAACGTGAAAAAGGAGACAAACGAAGCAACCAGCGATTTACAAAAAAAAATGCAAAACGGCTCCGAGAGTTAGCTGCACGTTAGCTGCGTGCGCAACGCAACGGCAAGAGAGAACACATTTTAATCCGACGACCCCTTCCTACAAATTTAATCCCGACGGGGGGACAGTGTTGTACAAATTTTGTGTCACGGAATCAACGAAACGAAAGGACGCGTGCGTTTAAATTTGAATTTGAAGCAAGCTCAAGCTCCTTAAAAGGTAAAAGGCTCACGCACCATCAAGCGCCAGCATCAGCTGCTAGGCGAGAAAGGGGAATTTTGAAGTGTAATTTTGTGATGGCCACGGCCACCATGCAGACACAAAACCGGTCGCCCCGGTTCGAAGTCGAACCAACCTATCAAAACAGCAAAAGATTCAACGGAAATTCTGTTTCAAAAGCAAACATCCCGCAGCCATAACCGCAAGTAGTAGAGAATCGAAAGCAAATCTAGAGTGCGTGCGAGAGAACCAAACGGTAGCGAGCAGCGATAGGCAAGAGAGCGCAGGGTGAATGCAGTGTAAAGAAAAACTTGAAACCGAATAAATAAAAACCGAACGCAACCAATTGAATTGGAAATCGTTTTCCCCGCCTCCCCTCCCCGGCTGGTATGATGCCGGTCGATTAATTTTTCCTTTGTTTTTTTTGTGTTTTGTTTTTAGTTTGTTTCTTCCACTCCGAAACATGTAACCGGGATGGACTTGACGTGAAGTTCAATCCGGAAGCTTCTTCAAACAACGCGACGACGACGACGACGACGGCGGCGAGGAAACGAACAACGAAGGTTGGTACACTGGCAAATGGGGTGGCCAAATACGCAAATAGACTTAACCCCTTTCCAGCTCCAGCAAAGGGGAATCGGATCGGGGAATCACATCACAGTATCCTGTGATCCAGCTCCCACTGGGGGGGGGGGGGGAGGTGGGAGCGCATTTGAAGAGCTTGAACATCATAAAAAAGTAAATTACCCTCGCTCTCCCTGGCACATATGGTAGCCACCAAGCACTGGGATCCACAAATGTATCCCACCCACCTCCCACCCATGGTATCTCGTCCTATAGGTCATGGCGTAGTCCCCCCTATTTGTGGTGCTTGTAGCGAGTCAGTCGAGTTCGCCGGGTCTTGCAGGTAGCGTCGCTCAGCGGCTGAATGTTAATTAGTTCAGGGACCCGGCCCGGGACCTCTGGGTCCTCAGTATTCCCGAAGTGATCCTTAGATCCGAATTGGATTTGCTTGTTTAACGGGAAAGGGCGCTCCCACAGTGTGCGGCATTTAAAAATACACCCCAAAGGAACGAGAACAGACCTGGTGCAACTTTTAGCTAGCAAACGCATCACCACGACGCGATGGAAAAGGACACAGCACGGTGGCTGAAGTGTTGACGTAGCCCGTACAGACGAACTCACTTCCATTACTTATTCACGATCAAATCGAACCCGATCGATCGATACACACGCGCGCACCTATTCCGATACGGAAGGGAATAAAGGGAGCTGGGCTTGAAGGTCCTCGCCGCCACGTGGTAGCCACGCGAAACGCGGTCACGCACTAGCTATCATTCAGCGGCACATCGGCGCAAGGTGGCGAGCGAGAAGGACGCGCAGTGGTGCAAGAGCTCCATCACCTTCTGGAGCTGGAATCAATGACGAAAGCACTCGGTATCGATTCAAAAAGGCGTATCGAACGCGGTCATATCGTTGTCGTCAGTACGGGAGTATCCATTACGGGCCAACAAGGGGGGAAAGGGGAGTCTAATTGCTCCGTGCCCGAGGAATACTGTGACCGCGACCATGCCACACCACGCCACAACACGCTGGACGTCCCTGTTTCGATGACCACCATCACGATGACCACAACGGGCACACCAACGGGGACCTTCAGTTGCACGGTGATGGTCTAACGAGTTGCACGTGGACTAGCGGAGTACTGCCTTGGACCAAGCCACACATGTGTGGCCTCTACGTCACGCATCCGTCACACGAACGTTCAGTGCGTCCAGTGGATCACCCTTTAGGCCGTTCAGTGGTCAGTGATTAGAGGTTGCAGTAACGGCAAACTTGGTGCGTTGCGTGCCAATGCAGCATTCGCAATCACTCAAGGACTGTGCAAAGTGTGCCAAAGCAGTCTCAAGGCTCCTCGGATTAGATTACAGAACTGACCGGAACTGACCTAAGACCTGGATTAAATCGGGGAGAAAAATGGCTCCAAAGTTGGTTTCATAATGAAAGTTGTGTCTCTTGCTGGTCCATACAGCGAGTACCAGCCGCTTGAAACCGTTGGCAGATGACTCCGTTCACCGATCGATACGCGCGTGAATGATTAATGCAGTAAATGCAACCCGGTTGCCCGCCCGTCCGCCCGCCAACCGGGTTTAGTGTGTGCGGGGAAATGGTGTAGTACACTCGGCTCGACTCGATACTCGGTGCACTCGGTTGCATTCTGGTGGACCGGGTGGCGAGTGCAGCTTTAAGCTTGTGGTGATTGTGTGGTACTCTGTGAGAATTTGTTGAAGGATTCGCAAAGCACAAAGGAGTGATACAGCATGTGATAACAGATGAGCTTGAGATCCTCGGAAGTTGATGGAAGACGTAAACCTATCGCCTCCTTAAGGAGACAACCGTTTCTCCTGCAGTGATAAAAGTCCATTGTCGTCGTCATCGCTTTGTCGATGGCCAGCGCGCACGAGGGAACGAAAGAGGAACAACGTTCCGATGTGGAGGAGATTGTCGTACCGGACCGGTTAGCAGGTGGATCCAGCTCCAACTCCTTCGATGTGCTGCTACCAAACTGTGTTATCACGCGAGAAGAGGAGCAAACGACCAGCGGCAGTGGGAGCGGCAACAGCAGCACCGCCACCACCACCACCACCCATCGACGGTGGCACGACGACAACCAGCACGGCCACCGATCGCAAATCCACTCCAGTCCGGTCGGTACGACGGCAGTACGGCAACGGGGTACGGCAAGACGTACCTCGTGTTCGCGTGCAACCGGCGGTCCCTCGCTGGCCCGCTCTCCCCCCGATGTCACGGTAAGTAATGATCCACCCGCCGCCACCCGGTGCTGATGGAAGGACAGTGCTGTAATTGTGGGAAGAAAAATGGTTTTCGCATTCGCTGGTTTGCTGAATTCAAGATGAATTGGTGTGCCCCACCTGGGCACGGGAAGGAGCTGGTTGGTTGGGATTCGGCAAACACAGCAACAGCGGTTTGTTATCATTTATTTAACCATCTCTGAATAACGAATATTGGTGGACGATCGGTGGATGCGCCCCGGAGGTTTTTGATGAGTGTTCTCGTTGGTTTCTTCTACTTTGACTCTTGCACATGCAACAAAACCGCAACACTATTGTTTGCGTGTCGTGTTGCTTAACATTGTTGTTTAATTTGTTGAATGTACTTGTTGATATCTTTAAACAATACAAGTTCTTCGGCATCTGCAAATTATTTTCTTAATATTTTCGTTTGAAATTCATTTTCTACTCAATTTTATGCTTAAGGGGGGCTTAGGTATTTAATTTTGTTTTGTGGCACATATCTTTAATATTTTTCCTTAAATGCTGATCCTTTCAAGAACATTGTGTAATTCTTTTGGATCAATTGAAACAAAACTGACAAAGTTAAAGATTTTTGAAAATCCGCGTTTCATACAAGGCTCCATGTGCAGCACGCTACATTGAAGAGCGTTTCCCAAAACCAACGTTTTTAAAGTCGGTGTCCATCGTACCGTTAAAACTACAGGACGGATCATTATGAACGTTTTAACACATAAGTTTTTATTAAACAATTTTTATTAAATCTTCCATAAAATAGAACTAAATATTCTTCAAAAGTTGTTGTCAACAACATCGAAACATCGAAAATCGGTCTGTTTTTGGCCAGAAATTACCAAAGCCCCCTATTAATCTAATTGATCTCGTGCTTTTATTTTTTTATGTTTTTAATTATTCGTATATTTATAATTAAATTCTTTTAGCTAAGTTTAAAATTAGAGATATTCCTTTTCCACTTTTCTATGGTTTTACCAAGAATAAGATGAGAATTTTACAAAACTTTGGTCTCATACTACTGTAGGTATCATAAAATAATATTACAAGTTTTTAATAACGACGGCATCTTTAAAGGATGGAAACAATTGAAATAGCATAATTCGCATTGGTAGTGATTTGCCATTGTTGTTGCTTCAATTCACCCTTATTCGTGCATGGCAAATGTATATTTTTTTGATAATCTGTCACGATGACATCGAAGATGAGCGCAATGTTTACTCAAGGCACGACGAATAGCTGTGCTATTCCATGAAATGCTACCGTTTCATCATCAAGAACACAATGTAGAGCTATTTTGACAATTTACTTGACGTATTTACACAATTCAACAATCACTCAACCGAAAGTTCAATATTTGAAAGCGCGCTCCTACCTCTTTAGTACCGTGAGCATCCATCCGAAGCATAATTGTTCGGCTTAGTGGTGCACCATCCCTCTCCATCAATTACCCACAATTACAGAACCGCACACGCGGTCCGTCTATAATCGACGTACCCAGCACGAAAACCATGACCAGTAACCGCACGAGTACCCCAGGGGCCCCGCTGGAACACCCGCTGAGAGCTAATCATTGAGCGTGGCTTCAGTGGCTTGCCCTCTTCTTTTGGGGAACTAGGTCTCTAATATTGCCAATCACTCGAGGAAAGGATTGCGTGATTGTCAATTGGTGGCCTGTAAAAGTGAACAAGAATGCCGAGTCTTTACTATTTTTAATACTGCTCTTCGTGCATGCATATTTATGATTCGTGCGAACTGCGAACCCACCTGAGGTAACAGAAGGGTTATGTTAATGCCGATAAAATATCAATTAGCTTAGAAACTATTCTGTTGAGCTGGCGTTCTGTGAGCTCTGTTGGTATAAGGTTTGCCAAATTGATTTCGCACACTGTTTCTACGCAAGGAATTGTTCTTAAAAGACTCACTCGAAAGACACTCGCTTAAGCTAAAGGAAAATTTAGTTTCCCGCATGATCAAGAACTGAAATAGTAGTTTTAGTGTTGTGTTGGAGGACAATTGAACTATTGACGCTCTCCAATTGATTGATTGACTCCCCAGGCGCGGTATTTCCATTTTGATGACCTCCATATCGGAAGCCAATAATAATGACGCGCATCGGACACGCACACAGTAATTGCCGCGATACGTAATATCAATCTCCTAATTCCCCCCCTCCCCCAACCCCCTCCCTCCTTGTACAGATGAAACAGCAGCAACATCAAGCATTGATGCGCCACAGCACCGACAATTTGAGAGCTATTAATAATCACCACAAGCAACTGAACCGGGCAGGCTCAGCGAACGCGAACCGTACCGTCACCGACCGGCACGATCATCACGAGGCTTCATCCGATTGTTTCGGCTGCTTCCCGATGGCTCCGGTTGGTGTGACTGGCGCGGTTGGCACCGGTGACACTGGTTTAGGCAATCAGGGTAAGGCAAAGTATAGCAACCACCGTACAGCAACGGTGGCGAAGGAGAACAGTGGAGCTCGCCTCGATCAGTCCACCTCACAGGACAGCACAGCATCGCCCGGATCCGGAACCGTTCCATCGGCACCCACTCTGGAACTGACAATCGATACCGAGCCGGTGCCCGTGGTGGTGAATGGTGGCCTAGGGACGGTCAGTCCGGCGAATGCTGAGTTTCTCGATAAGCTCCCACAGCTGGAGGACATCATGGAGAGCCCACTGCTGAAGACACCGGTCGAGAAGTGGCTCCAGACGGAGGATAGATTGTCGAGACGAGAGGACAGTTCTACAAATTACGCTAACGAAGAACCTGTTCGCAGGTAAAATGCTTCCAAGTCTGTTTCGCATGTTTTTTTTCCATCGTCGTTTTGTTTATGTAGTGTGAATGTAGTTTGTAGTGTTGTAATGCCTTAACACAAAATTTCCGGCAGCAAAACTGTGATCCAGATACTCGATGCTACGAATACCAATTGGCCGTCCGTGTTTTTGGTGTGTGTTGTTGTGTATTAACTCAAAAATCGAAATCACACATTCCCAGTCCCGATCTTTACAGCAGTCTGTTCGGTCCGAAGATCAGTGCCAGCGAGAACATCCCCGGTACCCCGATGGACACTCCGGATATCGTGTCGGAGTTTAACAAAAGCTTCAACTCCAGCACGGCGAGCATCATCAATGAGAGGCGCCGTTCCTCGACCAAGCTACTGACGGTGATGGGTACGGAGCGCCAGACCAGCGACACCGTGGTGGCAGGGGCTTCCTCGTTTCCGAACTGTGAGCGTGACTCCGTGGCCACCGATGGAAGTGCGATGCCGGAGAAAAATAGTTCTCTCGGCCGGAGCAGTCTGCGCAATTTGCTGAAGCTACGTAAAGCGTCCGACCAGTCACAGGACACGCGCCGTTCGAGCCAGCAAGACAAAGAGGTAAGGAATGGGCACACAGTACAGTTGCTGTGGGAACACGGTATTAAGCTGCCGAATAAGCTTACTGAAAATTGATCATTTCGTTGTTTTATAAATCTACAATAATACACTTAGAGGAACCAACGTGCTATCTATCAATAGAAATCGTACAACTAAACACATTTTCTATGGAAATATTTTACGGATTATCTTAGCCCAAAGTTACTGCACACCTTCCAAGTCTTCCCTAACACGAACCATTGCTGAGATTAGAAGGTAGAGAGCTGCCAAAAATAGATTTATTGGAAAAAAGGGAATTGACACCACAGGGTGGCATTCGATTAGGAAGAGATATTTTTGGGAATTAGTACGTCATCATACTCCACACCCTGTGTGCCTATAAAATCTTTTTCCAATATCTTAGGACTACACTTCCATCGAGCTCAGCGATTAGTAAAATATTTAGCGGTGAGGGTGTCTTCAAGGACAAACGTAGCGTCCAACTATAATTTTAATCCAACCTACCCTTAGATCAGAGGCCACGTTTCGGCGTGTATATGTATGTTAAGTTTACTCATTAATTTAATGTTCTATGTAATTTTATTCTGTCCATATGTTGGAATTAGTGTTATATCTGCAATGAAGGTAGCGTTCGAAAAATGGAATGAAGAATAATTTTTTCAACATTCACCACATAATGGAATTTTAAAATTTGTGGGTTATTTAACGATTTAAATTTCTATTACCACTTCTTGAAAATAAGCAATTTGATTGATGTAGATATTTTTTTTTTTTTATCTAAATTTCGATTTCAAATGTACAAATTTTACCGACTACCTGGCGCCTCCATCATAGAATTTCGGCAACGGATCTACATGATTTCGTTTTCCTGGCGCGGTGACCAGTTTTGGAATTTGATTCTTAATTAATTAATTAACTCTTTCCCTCTCTGCCCACAAACCCTGGCGTTACTTTCTTCTCTGCCCCTCTTCTGCCCCTATGTTAATATGAGTTTGAAACCCCTGCCTTAGCCTAATCATCCTTATCCTATCTCTCTATTCACTGCATACAGGGTTTGGACCCGGAGTCACTCATGTTCCGTGATGGTAGACGTAAAATCGACATGATACTCTGCTACGAGGAGGACGACCAAGGAGTGATGACCGAAGAGGAAGCTCTGAAACGCCACCAGCGGAAGCTCTTTCACGAAAATCTCGTCCGCGAAGGGCTGGAAATTGAGGTGGAAGATAAAGCGCAGGCGTTCGACGGGAAAACGTACTTTGTGAAGATTCACATTCCTTGGCGCACGGAGTCACGGTACGCGGAGGTGATGAATCTGAAGCTACCGGTCAAGCGCTTCATAACCATCAGCGTGAAGGTAAGTCTACTCGGTGTGTAAAGGAACTTCTGGAACTGCATTAAACACTGTCCACATTATTTGCCAGGAAGAGGAAACTGCCCTGCGCCGTCAGCAAAACAAAATCCTTGGTTATTGGAACCGGCTGGTGTCGCTGACCGAGTACAACCATGGACGGATCGAGAAGGAACCCTCGTTCTATTCCGCTACAGCGAGCGGTAATCCGGAGGAACAGTTCATTGTGAAGGATCGCTGCACATCCTACACGAGCGCCCAGCGCAGTCAGATTGTGATGCAGATCCTGATGCGAACGCGGTTCGACGAAACGGAGAAAGTGAACAACGTTGGCATTCGGCGACTCCTGAACGATGGTACCTATCTGGCGTGCTTCCCACTGCACGAGGGACGTTACGATAGGGACCACTCGTCCGGAGCGCTGTTCGATCGTCGGCTCCTCTACCTCGAGTGGGCCCGACCGATCAAGTGGTACAAAAAGCAACCACTCTGCTTGGTGCGGAAGTACTTTGGCGATAAAATCGGACTGTACTTCTGTTGGCTCGGTTTCTACACGAAGATGCTGTACGCACCGGCGATCGTTGGATTGTTTTGCTTTCTGTACGGACTCGCATCGATGGATTCGAGCGATAACATCCCGACGAAGGAAATCTGTGATGTGAATGGACCGGGCAAGATCGTTCTGTGTCCCCTGTGCGATCAAGCGTGCAGCTATCAGCAGCTACACGATTCGTGCTTCTTCGCACAGCTCACCTACCTGTTCGACAATCCTTCGACCGTGTTTTTCGCCATATTCATGTCGTTCTGGGCCACCACCTTCCTGGAGCTGTGGAAACGGAAGCAATCGGTGCTGGTGTGGGAGTGGGATTTGCAGAACATTGAGAACGAGGAAGACATGCGGCCCGAGTTCGAGACCACCGTCAAAACGTTCCGCATCAATCCGGTGACGCGCGAGAAGGAACCGTACATGCCGACGTGGACTAGGGCGTTGCGGTTTATCATGACATCGAGTGCCGTGCTGTTTATGGTAAGGAGTGAACGCTCCGGAGCATGTTGCCGGTTAGTCCTGATGATCGAATTGGGTTCGTTTACAGATTTCAATTGTACTCGGAGCAGTTTTGGGAACGATCATCTACCGAGTTTCGTTAGTCTCGGTAATTTATAGCGGCGGAGGTTCGTTCTTCCGGACGCACTCCAAACTGTTCACCACGATGACGGCTGCGCTTATTAATCTTACCATCATCATGATTCTAACACGGGTAGGTATGAATAAACAGTGATCCAACTTCCCCTTTCGAGTAACAAAGAATCTCTTTCTTCCAGATATACCACAAGCTAGCTCTCTATCTGACCAACATGGAAAACCCTCGGACACAGACGGAGTACGAGGATTCGTATACGGTCAAAATATTCGTCTTTGAGTTTATGAACTTCTACAGTTCCCTCATCTACATAGCGTTCTTCAAAGGACGCTTCTACGATTATCCCGGAGATGACGTTGCGAGAAAGAGTGAGTTTCTGCGGTTAAAGGGAGACATCTGTGATCCGGCCGGATGCCTGAGCGAACTCTGTATACAGCTGGCGATCATTATGGTGGGCAAACAGTGTTGGAACAACTTTATGGAATACTTTTTCCCGTACGTGCTCGATCGACTTGTGGTGTGATGTGCAGGAACAGTGCCATGTAACAGTGTGCCATTGCTTTTGCTCTTTCTCTCATTGCAGTGCATTCTATAACTGGTGGCGCCAACGCAAACACAAACAGCTCACCAAGGACGAAACGCATTTGCATATGGCCTGGGAACAAGATTATCATTTGCAGGATCCAGGAAGACTCGCCCTGTTCGATGAGTATCTTGAGATGAGTAAGTGACAAAGTGAATTTGTTGCCGTTAATTAATTGTAACGAACTAATGCTGTCTTCTTCTTTCAGTTGTGCAATACGGATTTGTAACATTGTTTGTGGCAGCATTCCCGTTGGCACCATTGTTTGCGCTGCTGAACAATATTGCGGAAATCCGGCTCGATGCGTACAAGATGGTTACCCAATCAAGGCGTCCGCTCGCTGAGAGGGTGGAAGACATTGGCGCTTGGTATGGCATTCTGAAGATCATAACGTACACTGCGGTAGTGTCGAATGTAAGTTGTAAGTCTGGTGGTGAATTTAGAGCATGAAATGAACACTGACAACATGTCTTTCTCCTGCAGGCATTTGTGATTGCTTACACGAGCGATTTCATTCCCCGAATGGTCTACAAGTACGTCTACAGTCCGCACTTTTCGTTGCACGGTTATATCGAGCACTCGTTGTCAAGTGAGTCATACAGTGATTATAGTGTCACGCAACCACGTACCGTTGAATTCTAACCCCCCCCCCCCCCCCCCTCTGAATCTACCCCTTGGTAGCATTCAACACGTCCGACTACAAGGAGGAATGGGGCACCAAAACCGAATCCGATCCGGATACGTGCCAGTACCGTGGTTACCGCAATGGGCCCGATGCTAACGAACAGTACGGACTGAGCCCGCACTACTGGCACGTGTTTGCCGCCCGTTTGGCGTTTGTGGTTATCTTCGAGCACATAGTGTTCGTGTTGACCGGCATTATGCAATTCATCATCCCCGACATCCCGATCGAGGTGAAAACACAGATCCAGCGGGAGCAGCTGCTGGCGAAGGAAGCCAAGTACCAGCATGGGCTGAAGAAGTCGCGCGAAACGGATTACGAGGAGATCCTGCACACGCTGCGGGAGCAGAGCAATAACAGCAGGCAAGGTAATCTCGGCAGAAGCCACTGGGAACACTAGAACACTACACTATCACACACCATTCTCTCGAACAAGTACCGAAGGTGAATAATTTACTGTGCTTGCTGTGTTTGTGTTGTACATATCTACTAGTTCCCATCATATTTCATTAGCTCTTAGATATTAGGAACGTACATAAAATCGAAAACTTGCATCTTTCTGCCACCGCTTGCTGTGTCGCAAAGAAAACGTTATAAATCTGGGAAAAAATCAACTTTTCTTCACATTCGTTCTAGGTATGCGTGGCAGTTGGGCTCGACGCCTTAGCCGGCTCAGCGATGGTCTAGATGCCCACGTGGACGTTCCCAACCGACCCCGGCACTCGTTAGAATCGACAGTTTGGGAAGTCACCTAGCATTAGCTTTGCAAGGCGCATATGTCTTTGTACGCGTACCGACATCGTGCATATAGCGCCTTTCTTTACCGAGTGCCTGTAGCCAGACCAGAGTGCAAGGGGCCTCAACTGTAGGGTTTGTTTGCGGACTATTTTCAACCTCGCAGGAGACAGATGTGCCTTACACCGGACGAGACTAGCATTTTAGCAATTTTGCAATCCATGCACGCAGTCAACGTGTGAACCACACATAGCGCACATACAATCCAAATACGTATCGTAAGAAGGTCTCTACCGATGTCACACATCAGGAGCCTTTGCCCTCTGCCAAGCCCTAGTATAGAGTGTGTTATTAAAAGATCCGCCCTTAAAGTACGTTTGCTAGACACTGTAAAATTTGTATATTTTACGAAAGTAGATATCGTGTATCAAACTCAAACTATTACAACTCAAAACCTACGAGAATCCTCCCCAAAAACCACTGTTGTGACAAAGCAGCGATTGCATGTAGCAGTAAAGAGAAGCCGGGTCTACATTAGCTAGTTATTTAGGCGCATTTTCTGGGTCTGGCGCGAGCATCGCAGTTTAGTCCGAAAAACGGCCGGATCCAGTACGTTGTAGGGGGGATTCTCGTTGATGCAGACGATGTTCTTGAGCCGCCGACAGTCGTTCCTTTCTAGGAGGTGCGGTGCAAGTAACAGAAACAGCTGCTCTGTCCACGCCGGAAGCCCACAGCTGGAAAAGCATAACTCCCAGTACGGCAACCCGAGATGTGCTATGCTCATACGGAGGTACTCCGTGAAAGACTCCGCCAGAAACTGCCAACGGAGTGAGTTGGTTTCGAGAAGGAATATCTTTGGTGTCGACGTTTCCGGTGTCTCATACACGAGGCACACCTTGGCCAGATTGGCTATGGTGCTGAGTTCGAAGATTTTGCTTCTCGAGTTAAGATTCAGATGATCTAGATGGCCGGAATTAAGATCTACGTAGTTTGACTGGCGGATGATTGGCGGTGCCGTTAAGGATGTGTTCGGACTCACGCTCAGGATGGTGTCGATATTATCCCGTACCAGTGTGATCTGGATGAGATGGGGAAAATGAATGTGGCCCACGCGCCGTACGTCGTTCGCTAGAATTGAAAGAAAAAGCAATATTTTTCAGCTGACTCCGCGTCACTCCATTCCATTCATTCTTACGCGAATACTGATAACTCCAGTAGAAGTTGAAGCCATCGGTGGAGAGGTAAAATCGTTTCATATCATCCGGCAGATACACGTTATGGCGCGATTCCCAGGCCGTAACTTGTGCCTTTTCGCACGGAAGCCGTTTCTCGAGAGTCACATTCGTGATGCGTGGAATGTTGTCTGAAAGCAAGAAAGGTTTACTGCACTTCGATTACTTTTCACGGAACTAAAAAGAACTTACTTAAAACTTTTGCCAAACCAAGAGAGAGCTTCTCGTAGAACATGTCTTCGGTGTCGCCGATTTTAAGCCCAGCCATGGTGTTTCTTCTACGCTGACCTTTGACCCAAACAACCAAGCAATCCACTCTTCTGCGATTCGTTGCTATGACGACCACCATTCGAAGTACCAGTGTTGGATAATTCTGATCTAAAGTAGCATGTACAGCAGCTCCAAATAAACGGCGAACTGTGACCCATTTTTCCATTTTTTTTACGAAAAGAAAACGAAACACGTTGTTCGCTACAAAGTGGAAGATGTGAAAAAGTGCAAAGTCATCAGAGAACTAATGTAAAATATGGTCAAAATACTCATCAATCGTCTTTTTAAATGATTATGCAGTCAAAGTCGGTACTTTAAAGGTATCTAAAATTGGACCTCTATATTAAAACTGTTTTCAGTTATTCATGGTCAAACTGTTGCAATTGCTTGGCGAATTAGTCCACCTTAAATTAAAATATCCAAACTCTTTCTACAAAATATCAAAAATTAAAATTCTCGAATTTTTTTTGTGATGCATGCCGCCTTACCTCCAGACGTACACCAGCCATATAACCACTTTACGGCTATTACTCAACCTCCATCTGAACCGTCTTTGCCTGGTTCCTTGGGGTGTTGGATCCGTTTCGAGGCGAACTGAAACGCGAGCTGTAAAGTAAAGGGGAAAAAAGTTACGCTACTGAAAACACTCCTTTCTGCGTTCTACAAAGTGAGGCAAAGTTGCTAAATTGAAACATTCTGCGGCCATCGTGAAAGGAGCGCACGGCAAAGTAAGTGAAAACGGTGTACGCCGTGGGCGAACTGCGTCGAGTTTGCGTCCCAAGCCGCCGCAAGGACCATGATGAAGATTCGCGAAAAAAATGCCTGCCAATCGCCAAGCCAGGGACACACCAGCGGCTGCAGCAGCCGGACCGTGCCAAACCCGCCGCATCCCTTGTGATGTTTTCGTTGTATCGTCGATGCGGTCAAGGATTCCAGCGATTGGCTGGGGAATATCTCTTCCTAAGCGGCATCACCGAAAAAAAAATGGAAACACGCTGAAAGCGATAAGGAGCGTTTGCTTGAGGCAAATAGAAGGAGGAAAAAAACAACGGAGCCGCAAAGAAAATTGAACATTTTGTGCCGATGGCGGTTGCTGATGGTGTTTCGAGGTCTCCCTGTGGACCCTTGGAATACCGTACCGTCATCTTGTTTTGTAACGCTTTGAGAGCGTTTGTAGCTCGCCGTGTGCAGTCGGGGAATAGATCAAGCAAACGTTTCAAGGATAACCTGATGCCTAGCCCCCAGAGCACCGCTGCTACTGGTGCTGCTGCGCTGTCGATGCTGGTGATGATGATGGACAGGCTCACTAGGGTGTTGCGTTGTTTCAATTGATAATCTTGCTTCTATTGTTATTTATTACATTTAATGTATTATAATAATAGGCACGACAATAATTGATTCTTTTCTCACTAGGACATATTATCTGGCGTGCTGATTTGTACCTCACTGCAGAGACATCATGAGTTCGGAAGAGAGCACAGATAAACAGCAGGCGACGGTGCTGACGGATGTGGCCGAAGATCAGCCAGTCGAGGAGGTACGTTGGCTGCGCAATCTCGAATGCAACGGAAATCGATTTACGTTTAGCAAAATCTACTTTCCAGACAACACAGCAAGAACAGCAACAATCAGTTATTGAGCTGGAAAAGCAGGAGGAAGAGAAAATGAAGGCCAAATACGGTACAAACGTTGGCCTGGGTGGTCCTCGTGGGCTCGGCGGACATTCGGCCTTCCTTCAGAAGCGTTTGCAGAAGGGCCAGAAGTACTTTGACTCCGGCGATTACCAGATGGCGAAGCAGAAGGGTGGTGGCGTGAAGCAGGTATTTGCCAACAAAGTCCCTACCGGTGAGGCGATACCAACGCCCGAGACGGTGCCGGTGCGGAAGACGTCTATCATTCAAACTTGCAACAAATTTCAAAGCTAAGTGCGACGCTCTGCTGTGTGGGAATGGTTGCTGCAAGCGTGCGAGGCTTGAGCTGAGCAGAAGGGGGTGGAAGTAATCCTTTTGGCGCTATATCATTATTTAGTTTCACTTCAATTCTACTTTGTATAGTATCGTTCCCCATAGCAGGAGTTTTCACGTCACACTTTCTTAGCTGTCTTACCAGAATTCATAAATAGTTGCACGGCATCCTAATGATGCCCTCCCCTCTCCTCAGATCCCGGTCCGCCTGCTTAGCATGCGGTTTTTTTTCTTCAAATTTCAAAGTAAACTCAATGGCAAATTGATTAGTTTCCATAGTAACTCTCCTTCCGCCACTCGAACCGAAGCGATTTCGCAACCACTGAGTCGCGTATGTTTCTTTGAGGAAATCCATTTTAATATAAGTTTTCCCATTCATTTGAACTAATGGTAAAAAAAAACATTTTCTTTTAATATTGGTAATGTACTTGTAAAATGGTAGTGAAGTAGTTGTGCGTGTATCCAGAGCGGACAGAAGAGACCCGTGAAAGCAGTACCCTTATACATGCATGATAAACGGAACGGGTTGGTTCCACAGTTTTTTGGCCAACGCTGTAAGTTGCGTGGCCATGCGAGTGGGTTTGTTTGTTGTGGTAGGCTGTGCGCTTCAGCGTGTTCAGCGCCGAAAAGGGTGCCGAATTGCAAGGAAGCCGAGAGCAGAATGGCTGGACCGCATGTAAAGAAGCGCAGAGCTGAGCAGAGGATGATAAAGATGATACGGTGGTTAGTGAAAGGATAGCTACAGAAATACACTCACGAATAAAACTGGTGGTAGAAGGTATTTTGTTAAGGATACTGACTATAGTGGTAAATTGTTAAAGAAGAAATACACGTACGAGTGCGGTGATAAATGCCAGAAAAAAGATATGTAAAATACAAACGCAATCTCGCGTCGCGCTAGAGCAGAGGTGCGTCTTTCATTCCACTCCGCAATCACAAAAAGATGGCTTTCTTTGTAAAGTTC
>NC_064878.1:21601595-21609095 GCF_943734665.1 Anopheles aquasalis
GTACGGTGTTCTGTTAGTTAGTGTTTTATGATTTTAATCCCACTTTTTTCGGTTTTTAAATAACATGTTCCCCGCGAGTCGCGAAGCCTACTAAGCTAATACTTGCGCTGCATAATGCTGCAGGAGGAGGAATGTGCGGTAATAAAACGGGGGCGCGAAACGCTTCTACAGATTTTAAATAATCTCCTGACTATTCACTGTACGCCCCGCCCCCCCCCCCCCCCCCCCCCCCCGGACTTTTCTGCACCCGGTGGCCACGGCACTGTCCGCTGTCCTCTACACACGGCTATACTTGCCGATTCCCAACCGTTTGGCGCGACGATTGATCAAGGTTCGGCGAATTATGTCGATCAGCGCAACGCCAAGCACGGAGAAGAACAGAATGGCCGCACAGATGGCCACATTGCGGAAACCCGGGTACGCTTGTCCCATGTCTAGCTCGTTGATGTGTATGTGAATATTGTCCGGTTTGACTTGGATCGGTTTGGAGGAGGGTGAGCTGGACGGTCTGTTCCCGTCTGGTTGCTGTGGTGGTCGCAGTTGGGGCGCACCCTGACCTTCGGCCGCTGGTGGTGCATATTCGATGTGTGCTTCCGTTAGCTTCGTTTCGATTGTCTGCGAATGGAGAACACGATGATAGTAATCTCAACATCTTCACAAAATCGACGAAATCCTGTATCGGGTGTGTTTCTGTATCTTACCGCACCATCGATAGACGAAACGGATTTGGCCCATCCATAGCCCTCCTCATCGCTGTATACCGTCACCAGTTTACCGCGGAACTCGCGGTAATTACGGCTCTCGGTTCCGATGACTGAGACATTGACGACACTGTAAGGGCTGAGGTACCGGATGGCATTCAGGGTCTGTAGCGAAAAAAAAATGACCACAAGAGGTTTGTTATGTAACAATCCTTGAATCCGTGTAGTTTCTCGTCCCTATTCAAGCTGCTTCGTCCCCTATCATTCATTATCTGACGGGCGGAGGGTTCCGGTAATAAATTAATCATTTTTACTACCACTGTCCCTGTCTCATTGGTCGATAACCGACCGACAGATGGTCAACCGATATAGATGGTGCAGCCTTTTACACGTGCCACAAACCTGCCCAAAACCGGAACACCTACCTGGAATTGGCGGCTGTAGTGCGTTTCACCGGCAAGTAGCCTGTACGCTTCGGTTTGGCCCCGGAACACGGACACCGTTACACCGCGGGTTACGCTTGGCGGCAGGATGTACTCAAGCCGCGTGTCGGCCAGATAGGAGATGTCTTGATCGATGTAACGATAGCTCGGTTCACGGTTCTTCAGCGAACCGTACGCCAACAGTGGCGACCCGAGCCGTGTGCTGTTGGTCCATTTTTTAAACACTAAATCCCGCAACTCGTACCGCTCCGGATACTTGTCCGCGAGCAGCAGAATCAATCCATCCTGGAGGGGGCGAGTGGTGGAGGAAAAGTATTAATCATCACGCTTGGGTTGCAGACAGTCCGTTCGCTGTTATCATTAGCCACCTTGCGATACTCACCACAATACCGTTGGCGGTTGTGCAGACCTTCGCCGTTACGTCATAGCTGCAGAATTCGGCAAAATCCTCATCACCATGGCCCTTGCCTAGATAACGGGTTGACGATGGTGCCTTCCCTTCACCAAAGTTGGCGACCGGAATCCAAAGCAACACAGGTTCGCTCGTGTTGCTACTCTGCTGCGTTCCGGTGCACAGTGCGTCCTCCACCGTACGTTCACTGTGCTCATCGGTGAGCGATTTAATGGAGATACTGCGTAACGATGAGTTGGAACCGCATATCTCCGATCGCAGTAACTGCAGCGAGGTGATAGACGGATCGTGCGTTACACTAAAAACCTCAGGGAATTCCATACAGAACTTACCCGGATATTGTTTTCCTGTTTACTATTCGCAAACACCTGGCCATTAATGGCGGCCGACACTTGGGTAATCACGGCAATCAACAGCACCACCGCTATCGTCGTATATCCGGTCGAGATGAACATCTTGATGGCGCGCCTACTATTCCCGTGAACCCGACTACTATACCGTAGCAACGCCGTTCCTACAGCGACTGAGCCGGAGCAGTAAGGAGCCTCGGTGGGAGAGCCTGACTACAACCCGAGCGCTTCACCTAAATCGCGACTGTCGGTAAAATGCCGCACCGTTATCTATCCGCCTGCACCGTTCGCTGCTCGCAACTCTGGCTACTTCTGCTATGCCGGTTCGAAATCGAAAAAAAACCGAAGCAAATGACGATTGGCGACGACGACGACGATGTCCACGATCACGACCCCTCCGATGTGCCCGTGTGCCGTGCTCGGTGTTATCGATAGCTGAGCGAACTCGATTAATCCTACACCATCCGCGGGGCCACTGATAAAACGTGTGCCGATATGGATCTCTGCACCCCTCTGCCCGGCAGAGTGCCTTCGTGGTAGTGATGCACAAAACCGTACCTGGGAAACGTGATGCGACCGTCAAATACAGGAATGTGCAATGATCTGCTGCTGCTGCTGCTGTTGATTATGCTTCGCTGATAGAGCAACTCCCTAAAATCCACGTGTTGATGTTGAAGGACACTAACGATACTGAGACCCCTATCTTTGGCTGACGATTCTATCCACGAGAAGATAACGCGACCGGGTGCGTTGCGCTGGCGCTTCAAGTCTTACCCGTTCAAGTGCTGAAGGATGTTGCGCAAACTGCGTTACTAGATGGTCGCACCACTCGACTGCTTCGATGGCGGATTAGCGATGTGTGGACTCCGGGGCCACTTGAAAAGCAATAAATGGTGCCCCGTTGGTACACTTCTTGAAATCCTTATTGTGTAATAAGCGCGAAGAGAAGTGTCGGACTGTGGCGCGAGGGGGGGGGGGGGGGGAGATTGGTGGAACCGCGATTAGTGGAAACGCTCCCGGCTCCGGGATTCTCACTCGCTAATCACTGCCTCGTCGTTGAGTCGCGTCGAAAGTACACAGTGCGTATCATGTTTGCACACATGTGATTGTGTGATTCGTGTGAAATTAGAGTGCACAATGTTATGAATTTGTGGTATATTACTTTTATTGATTAACTTCTCTGGCCATCGCAGTGGACAATTCCCATCGGAATCTGTTCGTATGTCTGCGTCGCCAGGCAACTAGACCACCTGCCAGCAGGGCAAATAGTACGTAGCTGTGCGCGTGTATATTCTCGATTTACGATTACCGATTGCGCGGTTTCCATCGACGCGATCACTCGCTTATCAGAACTCTCACGTGCAGGGGCAAGAGGAGATACCGCGGAGATGGTGCGGACAGGGGATGAAGTACAATTATCACCCATGGGCGATGATGCGTTCTGCCTGGACTGGTGACGGTGATGGGTTATAAAACGGTTAGGTTAACATGCCCGAATCACCTGCGTCTGATGATGACATCACAATCGATAAGCGTGCGGTTGCGACTCCGGAGCGCCATGGTACTAAGTGGAACATCTATCAGGAGAGCGGTAATGCTAATGCGGGCCCCATTCTTTAATTGAAGAGTTTATCAGCTGTGCGGTTCCCGATTGTCCACAATTGTCACCGGCACGTGTCTATATCTATCAGCGCAGAATGGAAAAAACCGGAATCGTCGCGTGATTGCGGGTATCCTGAAGAATCCGAAAGTGAATCCATGACGATTGCTGGTCTATCATTCATGGGAATGTCCAATATGAATGTAGCGTTTACTGTCTGGACATGATTGATTGGATTGTTGATGCTATTCCTGATTCGCTTTCCTACTGATACGCTGGGAAAGAGAGGGTTGCAGCCAAGAATCGTCATCGTGCTTTGTAATGGAATCCCCCCAAGCTATTCATCTTTTTGTTAAACAAAACTCTGTTATCAATGAGTCGCATTGTAGTTGCGAAATCCTGCCTAGGTTGGTAGCGCATTGCGGCCACAAGGCATGCCCTCTATCAGTGACTGAGCAACCGAATTGAAGACTCCTGCTGCGAACAATTAAAATATTGTAACAATTAAGGTAGCAGAATAAATGAACAACAATAATTTAAAATCAACTTACATGCCTTTATATATTGTCTTCTTTTAACAGTTGGCCTGAATTTCAAGTCATCCTTGTTCCATCCATTTGGCATGTTCTCCTGGGATGTATAGCTTCAATGAATGTTATTTTAACTCTGCACTACCTAATCAGGTGCTTATTCTGTAAGAGTGTTTCTACACTGCGCGAAAATTTTCGTTTTCGCAGCGCAATTGTCGGCAAAAGTCAAACTTTATATGGAGTTTTTGACGTTTGCCGACAATTGCGCTCTCGCAGCGCAAATTTTGGCTGTGTGTAGAAACACTCTAACTTGCGATTACGATGGCCTCTAGGCGATGATTCATTTGGGTCATTTTGTGTTCATTTGATGTTCACGATCGCCTGCATGTCGAGTGCATTTTTGTGGTCGACAGCTGGCGTTCTGTTTACATCGAGCATTGAGCATCTGAAAAACAGTTATAGCGTCCTGATTGTGCATCAATAATTTCTTTCTGCTAATCGTATACTATTATAACAAAGGTTAAGTCGTTTTTGATACAGAAAAATCAAGTTAATTCACAGGTGCTTATTCTGTAACTTGCGATTACGATGGCCTCAGGCGTTCGATGATTCATGCGAATTTCGAAACTTCAACTCGTTGTTTCGAAACGTTTCGAAAACAATACACAATTCAAAATGACAGTTTGAAGTAAAAAAACTGTGAATTAACTTGATTTTTTCGGTATAAAAACGACTTAACCTTTGTTATAATAGTATACGATTAGCAGAAAGAAATTATTGATGCACAATCAGGACGCTATAACTGTTTTTCAGATGCTCAATGCTCGATGTAAACAGAACGCCAGCTGTCGACCACAAAAATGCACTCGACATGCAGGCGATCGTGAATACCAAAATGAACACAAAATGAACCAAATGAATCATCGCCTAGAGGCCATCGTAATCGCAAGTTAGAGAATAAGCACCTAAAAATGTGAATTTGTACAACTACAGGGTGCTGCTTGGACTCTTTAAAGACTTATTCCAATCGAAATAATTATAAATCAATAGGTAAAACTCAAAGTGTGTATAGGAACCGGGTGAAGTCATGCCGAACAAAGGTGCTTATTCTGTAACTTGCGATTACGATGGCCTCAGGCGTTCGATGATTCATGCGAATTTCGAAACGTTTCGAAAACAATACACAATTCAAAATGACAGTTTGAAGTAAAAAAACTGTGAATTAACTTGATTTTTCTGTATCAAAAACGACTTAACCTTTGTTATAATAGTATACGATTAGCAGAAAGAAATTATTGATGCACAATCAGGACGCTATAACTGTTTTTCAGATGCTCGATGCTCGATGTAAACAGAACGCCAGCTGTCGACCACAAAAATGCACTCGACATGCAGGCGATCGTGAACACCAAATGAACACAAAATGAACCAAATGAATCATCGCCTAGAGGCCATCGTAATCGCAAGTTACAGAATAAGCACCAAAGTTTCTATAGGAAACAGGTGAAGTCATAGCAATTTATTCATAGCAAGCACCAAACGTCAAATAACTGTCAGCTGTTTACGTTCATCACCAACCAGCGTGCGTTTGATTCCGGAAAAGTTCAATGATTTTATCAGGCATATTATGCACTTTTGCCTGTTTAAATGATACGTTTCCTAATTTTAGATCAAACGAGCAGTTCCTTGAACTCGAACTTGGATTTTTTACTTCGCAAAGCGAATACAGCGTCTCCAACGCAACCAAAACAAAGGCAAGAACTGCCAGTTTTTTTCATGCAAAAAAAGCCCTCTGGCGGAGGTCTGTCGAAGAACACACGCTTTCGCGAAAGTTTTTGCTCAGTCTGAGCAAAACCTTTCGCGATGCATTCGTTTACCGTCTGGAAGCAACCTAACTTGCGATTATGATGGCCTCTAGGCGATGATTCATTTGGTTCATTTTGTGTTCATTTTGGTGTTCACGATCGCCTGCATGTCGAGTGCATTTTTGTGGTCGACAGCTGGCGTTCTGTTTACATCGAGCATCGAGCATCTGAAAAACAGTTATAGTGTCCTGATTGTGCTTCAATAATTTCTTTCTGCTAATCGTATACTATTATTACAAAGGTTAAGTCGTTTTTGATACAGAAAAATCAAGTTAATTCACAGTTTTTTTACTCCAAACTGTCATTTTGGATTGTGTATTGTTTTCGAAACGTTTCGAAACAACAAGTTAAAGTTTCGAAATTCGCATGAATCATCGAACGCCTGAGGCCATCGTAATCGCAAGTTACAGAATAAGCACTTTCACCTGTTTCCTATAGATACTTTGATTTGGACGCTACCGGCTGATGATGTTCGCTGGAAACAGCGCCCACGGATCCGCGGCCAACAGCCCCACGGATCCCCGTAAGTGACGGATCACTAACTCGTTTGTTGAAAACAAAGAGTATGAATCATTTAAACGAGCAAAAGTGGTACTATATCTGACAAAATCATTGAAAATTTCCGGATATCCTTCGTATCATAAAACGCTTTCTGTCGATTTGGTAAACATGTATTTGACAGCTGCTGAAGTCCAATATGGCGGCTAGTGAAGTGTTACGACTTCACCTGTTTAATTAATGCACTTTAAGGCCCACGGAAAAAAAACTGTCAAATTCACCATTTTTCCTGCTTGCTGATCGGGTCGATTCTGTGTTTTTTTTCCTCGAACACAAATTTTCTAGAAGCCCGAGCGGACGGACGTCTCTTCGCAGAATCTCTTCCGCGCAGCGCTGCAGACGAATTTTTAGCCAAAAAATCGCAATCCGCCCCTGAAAAACCTTCCCTCGAAAGGCTAGCGAAGCGGTTGCTACGCTCGCCGATTTCCATTTCGCCTGAGAAGAAGGCCAATGAATATTGGTTTCGATTCCGAAGTGCAGCAGCGCCACCATTGTTCGCAGAGGAGTTTTTCATCGGTCCGTCGGTCGGTCGTCGGGTGTGAGTGAATTTTTCCACCATCCAGCTCGCGATATCACGAGCCCACAGTAGAGCGAGCGAGAAGGCGCAAGCACCGAGGGCGTGAAGAGCGAGAGACGGAGAAAGGTAGAAAAGGTTCGTTCTCGATTTCGTGGGTACAGAGAAAAGAGGTGTCCTGCTGCTGCTGCTGACCGCAGTGTACGTTCCGCGGAAAGCTAAGCCCCAGCATTGTGTGGAGTGTCCTTTTTTCGTGGCAAGCCAAAAGCACTAGAGAAGAGTTGCGCCCGACGAGTGCTCTAAATATACAACAAAAGAGTTGAAAAAAAGCATATTTTGTGCGTATTGGTGAGGGATCTCGTCCGCAGGCCAAAGTGTTTTGTGAAGCGCCCTCTCACTGTCCCCACAAAAGGCAAAGCTGCCAGTGCTGCCAGTTTTACTATGTGACGTTTGAGCGATCGATCCGCGGTGTGGATTTCGCAGTTTTTTTTTTCCTTTCGGTTTTCCGTGTTTTGATTTCCCTGCTG
>NC_064878.1:21614095-21629095 GCF_943734665.1 Anopheles aquasalis
TTGGCGGTTCCGATTTGGTAGCCAAATTTTTGTGCTGTGCGCGCCAAGCCGATTGAGTGTTGAAATGTGTTTGTTTACTTTGGCAAAACATTTGTCCCAATCTACCCGTCTGGTTTGATTGCTTTTTCGGTCGTCGTCGATGATGATGGCGTGCACGGCGGAGATCGAACCGAATGTCGAATGCCGCACCCGTGAATTCTTCGCGTGTTGGAACCAATAACTCGGTGGACAATTCGTTCTTGGTAGGTCTGGCGTACTGGCAATAAGTACTGGCGTGTGTGCTAACGTTGTATAACTTTTTGAGGAAAAATATTGCCCTGTTTTTATTTGTTCCTTTTGTAAACAATTGCCAATTGGTTGAGAAAGGAAGGTAGAGTGTGCATATCAATCATCGTTCCTTTGTTGTAATATTGTAACGAGATTTGTTGGCATCTGGGCGAACGAGCTATTGCTGTATTTATTTATTCATAATCTTGGCGTGATTTTCATGCTTTATCAAATATTTTTATCGTTCAATTCCATCCAGCACGCACTTTCAAACGAGGTAGACCAACATTTTGATTCAAATTGTCATTGAGTGATGTGAAATGTTTGCGGATCTCACTGGATAGCTCGCATTTTTCAATCCACTAAAAGGCACCGGAATGATGTGCGAAAATGTGTCGAACACGTGGACGCGCTTTCGTGAATTTGGATGCTAATTATGTTAAACGAAAATTGTGTAGCAACGCAACATGTTAAACTGTGAACAATGGTACAACCGTAGACTGTCCTCCTTTTTTCCCAAATACGACGCCAGATCTGGAATGTTTCATTTCAGTTCGCCTGGGACGCCGCGTCCCTGCCAGATGTGTTAAAGCGCGGATGTGTTACTGCTCCGTCGGTTGTGTCCTCCTTCCTCCCATCAACGAGAGCAGCTCCCATTCTGATTGCTTTAAAAAGGAAGCAAAAAAAAAACACATTTCAAAGATTTGTAAACCTTGACTGCTCGTGTGGTGCGCTACGTCGTCGTCGTCGTCGTCGTCGTCGTCGCGTCCAGTCAGATGTCATGTGTTCGGTTCTTCACCTGCCGTGGACTGGCAGGCTTGATGCTTCAACTTGTCAAGGTCAAGGGAAGAAGAATACGCGGCAGCGGCTGCTGCTGTCAGGTTCGAGACATACGATGCGGCGTACTCGTTGACACTAAAATGGGGTGTGCGCGAACAGATTTGTTGTGTGTTCTCATGTGGTGGAGGAGGAGCATATTTTACTCACAAAACCTGTCCGTCATAGTTATGGTCAGGGAATTCCGGTCAAAGCGGCAACCGGGGGTTCCCTTTTGTTCTCCCATTGCTTTTCCCCGCCTTGTTCGTAACATTTTCTTTTGACAAATTTATTTATAATATGGTTACAAATTTGGCGCATTATTTTTAACATTCGACCATTTTAATGCCGCGTTCGTGTTGGCCTGAAACAATCACTTTTCACTTTTTGGCGCGTGACCATTGCATAGTAAATATTGTTGAGAGAGAGAAAGAACGGATATCACTAACAAGAAGGAACAACAAGACGCGATTTACTGATTTAATTATTACTTAAGATGCTCCAAACCACGTGGACACGTCTGTGTTTGGTGTTATCTTCGATCAATGCCACCGCGCGTCGTTGTTGTCGTTGTTTGCTCTTATCTAGCTCTAGCGAACGCTTAGAAGCGCTGCTTAAAACGATGACTAATCCGAATGGGGTGCTATGACGTCCTCCGGCAGCGCTAATCGCCACCATATCGTGCGTGATATGACGCGCTGGGAGCGTGTTTTGCGAAAAACATCCTTGTTTTGGTTCTGTGTACGCCGGCAGCACCGGTTGATGGCGTCGTTATCTTTACGAAGATTTTGCGCCTGAGCTTCGGCGCATTTATTGGCTTAGTAGAGATGAACGTGGTTCCCGCGGTTGCTTCTTTATGTTGTGCCTCGGTGGCCAAGACATTGCCCTAATCCTCGGTTATGCAGCACATTTCACCCTTTGGTGTCTCTGGTATAATCTCTGGTTTATCGCGTCCATACGGTGGAGCTTCTTCAGTCTTTTAGAAAGCTTCTAATTCGCGCTGGAAAAGGCAGATTAGATTGCGTTGAGAGAATGGGATTGGGTATCATTTGGTGCCACGCGTCTCATTGCCTTGAACACGCAGGAAGATTCGCGGGAAAACACGGAGAGAGGGAGTAGGTTATCTTCTTGTTGTCCCAGACAGCTTCGTATCCTGGTCGGTGGCGGCTTGAAAGGTAAACTCTGGGTGTTTGTGTGTGTTTTGCATTTACCGTGCATCAATCTCCAGTGCAAACAACAATAATCATCATAAAACTTCGCTGTGTTTGCATGTTATCATCATCGTCTCTGGGTCTAGAAAACAGAGCTACACACGCGCATAGACATCGTCTCATATTGCTCATAAATCGCTGTTGACGGAACAGGTTTATCCTCCGCCGGTCGTTGTCCATTCCGTTCCGTCGGGGGGAAGGAGTCGCCAGTGTCGGGGTTGGTGTGGTGCCGGAGGCATGACACATCGCGCTGCTTGACATTGAACAAGTTCGAGTGGTGTGACACTAAATCACTCTAGAACACCACGTGTACCGCGTTGCACACTCGACATTTCATGGCTTTGCTGTGGTCTGATGAGCGTTTCTGAAGAGAAGAGAGCGAGAACGGAAGAGGACCTCTTCAAGATCCTTCCGTTTCCGTAAACCAAAAATTTTTGGTCTGCGTTTTTAGGCGAAAAGAAAAAAAAATGATTTCACATTAAAGCGGATGCTGCCCTTAGGTTATCCTGACCGGTATTCTGCGTCAGAATGTGAGGCTGAAATCGTAAAACTAAATGACGATGATTGTGCCCGCCACATCCGGCGGACATTCCGGCAACAGAAATCAAATAGAAAGCAGGAGCGCGCCTGTTAACAGGTCGTCGAAGGATGCACTTTCACTGTGAAACCGACCGATCGTCCGCCAACGATTCATCACACTTCCTTTGGCTACCTCCCCATTTTGCACCACGTGGTGCTGTGTATCAGCGTGATTTACGGGATGTTGTTCCTCGACTGGCCACCTGGTATTCAAGAACTTTTACGACACGACGGGCTGGCGGGCTGGCGGGCGGGGTCCATTTTTCATCGAAAATGTCGTGCACGAGGCCAATGCCAGCCCAATCCGACGGAACAGATCAGATTGCATGTTCTGTTGTGGTTGCGGCTGCGAAATTTGGATTATTCCCAAGCCCCCCCCCCCCCCCCCCTTCGTTCGCGCGAGTCATACTCGACAAACAGGTGTTGTGTCCTCAGTCGTCTCTCTTAAGCGTTCGCGAGATCATCACCCCCTTCGAATGTTGGCAGCGTTTGGTAGCAGCAGCACTAGCCGCAAGAGCTCTTATTGCAATTATGTAGCGGCAACGCATCGCGAAGATGCTTCTGAGACGTCAGAGGCGCTAGGGCGATAACTTGGGTGCTTCGGGTAGTGTAGCCGATCGGCAAAGGAGTGATCGTAAGGCAGCTGTGCCAAGTGGAAGGTTTGCTTAGCTGCTGTCCTTATTAGCAACTATCGACGACGCGGATGACGATGATGATGCTGCGCGTTCAGATGCGCCATTATCATATCGCGAACGCGGTCTGATTACGAGTGTGGCAGCCCTGGCCTGGTCTGGCGCGACTGACTAGTAGTGTGTTGCAAATTGCGAGCTATGGCAAGAAAGAGAGGAGAAAGCTTTCTACTTAAGACGTAATTGCAAGGGATTTTTGTGTCTTCTTGTTACTGAATTACATTTTTTTAAACTGCACAGTTGTTTCCTTCTGCAAACTCCTGTCTCTTCAAGGATGTCGTACCAAAGAGCTGCATGGCCATATGTTGCAACTACTTTTTCATCCCAGATATGATTAATTGTATTATTTTCTACCATCGTCAAACAAATCCCTTCATGTCTAGTTTTGTGCCAGAAAAAGAGCTTTCTCGGGGAGGCTCCATTTTTGTCCTTTAATTTGGAAAAATCAGTGATCAAATCACATGAAATGCTTGTAGAGACTTCTGGTGACAATGTGGTATTGGAAATCGTTAATAAATCCCAGTCAACTATCACTTTTTACCGCAAGATCTAATCGCTCTGAACGCGCAAGACAATGCTGTGCGTTTGGTTGGATCAAATGGATGTCGTCTATTATGAGCTGTTGTGGCCTTGTAAAACTGTTAGGGTACCAGCCAATAATCAAAATATAACTTGCTTTGCGTCAAACAAGACTGATTTATGATCAAAGACATGAGAGGATGATATTCCAGCAAGGCGACGCATGGGCGCACTCATCAAAAATGGTCCATAATTATTTGAATTCAATAAACTGGGCAGTTCTCCCTTTCCCCGCTAATTAACTGGACCTGGACCATTCCAAATGTCACCACTTTTCTACGATCGGTCACGCGCTGGCCGAGCAGCACTTCGATTTGTATGAAGTTGTCGGAAAATGGCATGACGAGTGGTTTGTCTCGCTAACTGAAGATTTTTTGGGCATGGTACACCCACATTGCCCAAAAGATAGGAAAAATGTATAGCTAGCAAGGAAAAATACTTGGATTAATTTATTTTTTGGTTTTCTATTTTTTTAAATGTGGTTTTACGGACAAAAAAACAGCAGATTTAAGATTATACATCTGGTAGATCATACTACTCCTTTATTGTGAACTAAATAAACGGCAGTATGGGGTTTCCACCTTAATGGATTCGACACCTAAACAGATCCTTAATTCAATTGGCAACAATATCGACCAAATGTAACTCTAAAGCCCCACCAAGTTATTTGTGCTGCTTAACGTATTGTCCATCGCCATTCCTGCCTATGTAACCTATGACAGAACACAATCCTTTGGAAAACACGTTGTGAGACGGGGAAGTGCACTGCTCGTCCGATGTGGACACTACATCACCTCATAGGGACACATAGGATTTACTTTAATGCGTTTATGTCACACCTGAGCTCATTATAGCGCTTCGATAATAACGCGGAAACCCGCTGCAAACCCCTGTTGACAGAAGGTGAATAGCGCTACGTCTATTATGTCTGGGTTCTATTCCCGGAAATTCTTGAACTCTTTTTCACTCACCCCCGGGCGGCGGTGGGTGTGTTGGGGACCGGAGCGTGATTATAGGCGAGTCCAGTGTGACCTTGGCAGTGACAGTCGGCGAGATTCGTAGGCACACGGATGGCCTGCGACATTCTAAAACAGTCAGTGATAAGGTCGATCATGGGGGGGGGTAGTTCCTACCTTAGAATGCGATAGGTTATCGTTGTATGGTTTCTTCCCGACGGTGTTTTCGTCTTGTTAGTGTATGCAAAAGACCTCTCACTGTCTGTTTCTGCATAAATTTCTGTCCGTTCCGTGTTTGAACCCATAACGAACGAACGAACCATTTGCTTTTCTTTTCTTCTTTTTTAGCACACGTCCCTTATCATTCGCTACGCTCTCTTTACAGCACTTACCGACCGCTTGATTGCAAACACCAAAAAAAAAAACAAAACCATTCCGCTCATCGATCGCAGCGTAGTGCAGCGCAGCCCAGCGGTTTGTTCGCTGTTTGGTGCCGCTAATAACGAAAAGAAGAGAACCAGCGAGCAGAGTGAGAAGAAGCCGTACCGTACCGAGCGTGTAATTCCCACGCTCTACTCATTTGACGGTCATCATCACCATCGCCATCGTCATCAGCTGTTCCACTTTGTCGTCACGATCGCGAGTCGACACTGCGGTTGTTAGTGCGCGGTGCGTAAGAGGAGAGAGAGAATGATACGCACAGTGTATGTGTGCGTCGCCCCCCCCCCCCCCCCCCCCCCCCAGTGGGGTGACAACGGGTTTTATTAGGATGTGTGAATCACTCGCCATCGTCGTGGGGTCATGTTGCGCGTTGCCGTGATTCACGCCCCGTTAGGAAACGGCCAATCCATTTAACGGTGGAAAAAGGGTTCGATTGTATTGTTTGTCTTTCTGTCAAGTACCCTTAAGGCATCATGTTTCATCACTGCAATCAGTGCGCAGTTCGCAAAAAGGCAGTCGGCGAGCCCTGTTTTGCCATCGGTGATTGGCGGTAATCGGGATTCGGATTTGTATGTTTGTTTGTATGATTAAAACAAGCGGCCGCCTGTTTAGCAGGTCACTAAACACTTCCGTGCCCTCATTCGGTTCGGTTCGAGACGTACGCTAGCAACCGCGGATGCGGACGAAGCGAGCTGCATGCTTGGCCGTCTTAATCCGCTGTGTTTGTTCATCTTGTGTGCGTGCCACACACCCAGGTTAGACACAGGGCAGCGAGCCATCCCCAACGGACACTAACAGAACCAACAGACCGAGAGAGAGAGAGAGAGAGAGAGAGAGAGAGACCTACACCACGAGGCTAGGTGGTGATGGCGCATTGCTGTCTGATTTGTTTTGATCGGCCACCACCTCGTCGTCGTCGCCGGAGTGTCATGTGTGCGCGCGTGCTTCTAGTGTCCCCGTTCTGCCCTTCCGCTAAGCATGCTCCTCCGTCTGGTGTGGTTATGGAACAACAACAGACAGGCTTTGCCTTTGCTTTTAAGTACACACGCCATCAGCTGATTCCATCTCGTCGACGGTCTCGGCCCAACCACACAAAGACCACAAAGACCATTCCGGATCCGTGCGCGCGGTGGTATGCGTGGACAGCCCGCCAGCACCGGCGCCTTAATCATAAACTGGCTACTACGTGCGCTACCACACCGTCTGATGGCGATTGATCTCTCGCCTTAGAACAGCTGGACCACGCCGATCGCGATCTTTAATATCCGGATTTTCGTTGCCGGATATCGAGCAGCGACCGACCGGGCGGTGATCGGCGTTGTTGTGTTCCCTTGAACCCACTCCACGGCACGCGTAAACACACCGGCGGGGAAGGGGGGTTGAGTACCGTTACTGCCTCATGGTCGCCCGATGCTGCTGCTTTGTTTGACTGTCTGGCGATCCTTTTGGAGTGATTTCGCAAAAACCCGTTTCTCGAATCAACTCCTCGGCGACACGTGCTCGTCTAGTGTCCACTAATGGGGCCAGGGGGGTAGGAGGCGTGCTCTTGGTTCCGTTTCGTGACAATCCGGTGACCGGGAGCTGTCGTCGCGCACGACTCGACGATCGAGAAAGACACGCTGGTGACATGTTTGATCGGCCAAACGATCGTGGTGTGTCCCCTTCTTGTGGAGTGGAGTGAACTGATTCGCTTCATGCAGCGAGCAGTCCTAAAATAGGTATCCTCTTCCTAAGTATCCTGGCAAATCTCACTCCACCGGACACGGACAGTTCTAACTGACGGAAAAGCAAAAAAAAAAAAACTCACATACAAACCGACGATGAGGTGTGTTACCCCCCGGCACACACAAGAAGATGAGCACACGGAGAACCACCAGAAGCGGCGAGAGAAGAACCCGCGCGTCCTCGCGAGAGAACTTGTGTTCTGAGTTTGAGCGGACAAAGTGCTGTGCGCCGTGATTTGTGCTCACGCTCCCGCAGCGGACCCGGACGATGATCAGTTCAAATTAAATGGTTCATCGGTAAACATCATCGCGGACACAGAGTTTCGCGGGTGCAGACAAGTGTGCCCCCTCGGGAATACAAGATTTCTGTCTCTCGTATTCGGTGACGACAATAATAGCAGTTAGAAAGTAGCTATCATTTTCTTTTCTTTGTCGTGACGTGAAAACTAAGCGAAACAAAGGGTTAGCAAAGGAAAGAGAATTTGAAGAGTATCGTGCCTCTCTGGTCTCGTTCTCGTGTACCGCCAACTACAGCGATCGGGTGTACCGGGTGGCCACAGCAGACACTTGACGTGACTGGTGCCGATGTGTTGCGCTGTTGCGAAGTCTGCGCTAAGTGCAATTCGTGTAATGTCAAAGGGTAGGGTCGTTCGTTGTCGCAACAACAACAACAACAACACATCCACGACGCTGATCGTCCACGGTTTGGGAATTACCAGCCACCAGCTACCGCTTGCTTATGTAAGTTTCTTGGTGCGAGGAGGACACGGTGGCCGGCGGTCGCTCGTCCTGATTGGGTTCCGGGATTACAAACAGCAGAGACACACTGTGACTTTGATGTGTGCAGTTCGGTTCGGTAACGCGGCGCACGCGGTTGCCGCTTGTTCGCGGACGCGCGCGCTGGTCGTCACTCAGTTCCTGGTTTTGCAGATGCAGGCGGAAAGATCGCGCCCCCTTCTAGAGGCGTGTGGCAAATCGCGAGCGATGCACTTGTATTTATAGGACCGTAATCTCATTAACCGAGATGTGTCAGATCGTAAAATCAGACAGGATCGGGACCAATGCGATGGCAATCGGCAGGTGACCGAATGTGACCATCAGCGCGCGCATGCCATCGGCCATTGTTTGGCCACGTGTGTTGCATTCTATGCATACAGCGGGGCGGGACATTGTTTGGGTTTTCGTGTCTTTTCGATTACAAACAAGTGGCAAACAATCGATTGTTTTAGGTGAACGAAAGGTTAGCATCATCTGTCAAGTGTTTCAATCATGGTTTCAAACATTTTTTGAATGCATTAGAACGTGAAGCGTCGATAAGAAGGCACCTTGAGTGTGATTGCGCGGTGAAGGCTGAGAAGAGGCTGTCGTATTGTTCGTGACTGGTTTCTAATCAGCGTTAAATTGCGCGAAAGGAGAATGTTTCAAAGGTTACCGATAATCATCGGCAACGATTTGGAGGCGCGTGCTTTCAATAATTACAACACAATTGCGAGCGTGCGCTGTATTGTGGAGCCGTACGAAAGCTTGAACTGTTTGACCGATTATCAGTGATCACACATTACCGAGCGCGTGGTGATTGCGAGCTAGTAGAATCCTTGCATGCTTTATGTTTCATTTATTTTTAGTTAAGCAATGGTGTTTAATAGATCGTTTTCTTTCTCTTCCAATTTCAGCTTCAATCGATCGCCAGTGCTCCACAGACAAGGAGAAAGCAGAGCCTGTTTTTTATCGGAGACGACGACGATATCTTTTACTCTTGAGTAAGCAGCACCCAGCGGGTGCAGAAAGCAACCAACAGGAGCAGGAGTGAGCATTGTTTGAATGCCGGCAGCAGAATTTGCCATCAATCCCTCGCAAAACTTGTAGCATTAAAGCACTCTGATACGGTCGTGGTGTGGTGGCGGTAGTGAACTGTTCCACCGACCCCCCCCTAAGAGAGAGAGAATAACACAATTTGCGGTACAGGGGTATGGTATATTTTCTGGGCGATTGGGGCATGGGAGATATTGAACGCACTGCGGCGCAACATGTATCTACGACATTGCAGCAACTCAATTTCCACAACTACAACAGTAGTCGCCAACTGCAACAGCAGCAGCAGCAAGATCAGCAGCAGCAGCAGCAGCAGCAACAGCAGCAGCGATCTGTTCAGTACAATGTGGCCATTCAACAGCAGCAACAACAACAACAACTGCAGCAGCAGCAACAACAGCAACTGCAGCAGCAGCAGCGACAGTTGCCACAGTTGGAGCATCATGAGTGCTGCCAGGCCACTGACGCGTTTCATGTAACGAAAGGTGCTGACAATCTTTCGACGTACTTGCGAGAAGTGCAGCAACAGCAGCAATCGTTGCTGGGAGGTCGATCTACAAACGCTGGGAGCGGCAAGGAGCAGCAAACGCAACAGCTAATCCAAGGCGGGTATCATCAGATCAGTGACCAGCACCTGTTGCACACCGCACACCTCCAGCTGCAAGATGAGAAGGATACGCAGCATCTGCAATACCATCCTCTGCACAACCTCCACCACCATCATCACCTTCAGCAGCAACATCAGCACCATCAGCTACACGATACCGAGAGCGACGAGGATGAGATCGCTCTATACCCTCTCAATAATCAGGTACTAGAATTTGGCCATCCCAACAGGCCGCTTGGTGTACCGGTGTGTTTTGCGTGCTAATCGTCCCTCGAATTCTACTTTGGTTTCGTCCCACAGGTCGGCGGCCACACCAGGCTTCTGCTGCTGAACCAGAGCACTGTGATCAAGCCACTCAACCTGCGTGAGCTTGAATTCTATCAAAACATTCCCAGCGATATACAGCAGTTCGTTCCAAAGTATAGAGGTAAGTTATCGATGCCACCCCACAAAAATGCCAACAAATTGCCAGCTCTGCGCCAAAAATCTGGGTTGAGCGGCCGGTTTTCCGGGAAAAAGAAATGTGAAAATCGCCGAGGGTGCTGCCGGCCGGCTGCGGCGGCGGCGATGAGAGTTGATTCCAAAGCGGTCACTGCGGTGTCCGGTTTTGGTAGTCGATCTTCCGCTCCTCGCTTCCTCCGATGCTATTTTTGTCATTTTTAATGGCCACTGGCGGCGACCGTATCGATGGCGCCAGGACGGAATGCCGTGTGGCGGCGACGACGACGACACACCAATGCGCGCGAGGTCGCGGGTGGATTGGCAATGTGTAACATCTTCTTCGGTCGGTCGGTCGGTCGAACGAACGGTGGCCGAGAGAGCTCCTTGAAATATTTGCCAGATCATCACTGCTGGAGTAACCTCGCGGGTGCGGTGCGGCGAGGGTTCCCACTTCCTCGCCTCGCCTTGTTGGTGATTAATTTTCAAGATTGCCACAAACATGCAATCCAAAGGCCGCGGCCATGCCGTGCGGGTGCGTGAGAATGCCGTGGGGCGAACGTGGACCGCCCGGTGTTGTTTGACATCTTTTCGCCTGGTATCATCTACTCACCGATGTGTGTCCGGATACTTACCGTGACTTTATTGCCCACTGCATAGCGCAGGGCCCCTGGTTGAGCCTTTTTAATTAACTTTTTGCACGTGTCCGTCCGGGGTATGGGGTTTAGTCAGAGAGCGAGCGAGTAAACCCCCCGTGTGACGGCGCGTGTTGACCAAACATCACTCTCAGCAAGTGGCTTTCTCTGTAGTCAGTCAAGAATGTTGTATAATTTCATTGCTACAAATAATGATTGTGCCATCTTTTACTCGAAACATTGGCACCTTCATACTCCATCCTGAATGTGTTGCATGAATTCATTGAACTCATTCCATTGAATCGCCGAATGTTTCCACTCCTCGAATTCTCGATTCTGTTGGAATTTTTAAAATGTATCATCACGAGAGCAGCGCGTTGTCACCAGCCACTTCTGGGCGTGATGGAGAGCATATCTTCAGCATGCATGGAATTTTCCCACGCGACGCGCTTGGCAACACGCGGTGTCCACAACGTCCCCGTCGCCATCGTCGTCGTGATCTTTCGTCCAGAATAATCGTTCAGAAGTGTGTCACGAATTGGTTTCCACGGTGTGTGATACAGTTCGGGGAGGTCAACAGCTGCGCTAGCGAGAAGAAGCTGCGTTGTTACTCAGCGCTCCGCACCCGCCCATCGTGTGCTCTATACTTTCACAAATCAGCGTAAGATGGTAAGACGGTGGCCTGTTGCTTGGCGGGTAGTTTTAAAGAAAAGAAAAGTATTCCCGCAACGAGACGCTCCTTGTGGGTGACGCACGCTCAAGGTTAGATGCTTTGGAAAATGCATCTTTTGTGTCGCTATGCCGGGCGGGTGTGGAAAATTACCGATGGCATTTGATTGCTCATGCGGGTGGTGGTGTTGTTCCTCGGAGAGTCGATCCTGCGACGTCCAATAACGTGCAGTATTTATGCGTTGTTTCGTTTCGTGGAAACATTTTTCTTTGTAAGAATGCGAATGCTCTTCTGTCCGATGAGCAGCTCTTTCTCTCTCTCTCTCTCTCTCTGCAGCGGTTGTTTATTGGCAAAAGGCTATTACGATGTTCTACAGCAACGGAATGGAAAACCTGCAGGAGTGGGGGCCATATAGCACTGGAGTGTTGTGCTGCGACGAAACACGCAAAACAAACAACGTAAAATGTAGTTTAGTGACAGCAGAGCACCTGAGCCACACATGCGCCATTCTAGAGGAGACACGTAATAGATAGTGAAAGAGGACGGAGGTGACCTTTGGGTTCTTTGTGGCATACTGCCGCTGATGGAATGCGCTTCCCAATGTGTGTTTTAGTTCCTTCATTTCGCCATTTCTGTATTACGTGTTCATTCAAAACCGACCTATAAGCGAGCGTGTTTCAATACGGCGCTATTACGGTATGGCTTGCGCACTTACAACGCTCTACCATACGGTGGCTGTTATGTATTCCGTCCGAAGGGAGTAGCTAGTGCTTTCAATCAAACACCGTAAGCAATATATAAGAGTAAAGTTGTTATTTGTTCAGTTTTTCCTATATGCAGCTTGTGTCTCGGCTCTAGGATATCATAAAGGTTACACTAGCTATCGGTCATCGTGATTGTACCTTCAATCTTGAGATTAGAAGTGGCCAGAGTCTCACTAGAAGTCTAGAAGTCGGTTCAAGTTGTTCACTACTTGATACAACGAAAACACGCTACACAGAGCGCACACACATCCAGCACGGAATTCCGGGCCGCTCTCTCTCGGAGACGGTTGGACGGACGAGAGCTACGCGTTCTTATTATAGCGCTACTCGCTACTCAAGCCACGCTCAACACGACTGATGTTGGATTGGATGTAGTACTACGTGCTGTCTGATCTGGATTCCGAGTTGCTTAAATTTATTGTTAGATTTTAGAAACGATCCGTTCTCACTTTTGATCCAGAAGTGAACAAACCCAAAAAGGCCAGACAGAGGAGAGTAGTAATATTTGATTATTTTCTTTAGGACGTTTATTACTCACACCGCTCAACCGCTCCCGCTTCGTTGCCTCTGATTCTATGGTTTGAAAATCTAGGGGAACAGTTTGCAAATAAACAAATCCTTTGGTCTCTGGTTGCCGGGCCCATCCACCGGAGATTTGCGTTGCCACACAGGGGTTCGAGATGAATGGGAAATGAGGAATGTGGTATAAATGTTTCTCTCGACCGCGACCTCCTCGCCAGCAGAACATATTTAACGCGCTTTTGCTACATACCATACCGGCTCCGGCTTTTGATGAATGATTTCAAGTGGCCAGCGATCCCGGATTAAGACGGAACCGAGAGAGCATTAGTGAGCGTGGTGTTTATGATAGCGGCGCATTTCAACGTCCTTCCTGTGTTATATGCACTCGGGAATGTGTGCGGCTATATAAGTTACAACGCGAGCGAGGTAAGAGAAGGTCAAGAAAAAGGCGGCACCCCCATGATAAGACAGATAACAAGCCAACACAAGGCTCGGTCGTTACACTTGTGCTCACAGAGTCTTGTCGCTTGCTCTTGAGCCTAGAGGCCACCGCGCACGCACACAGTTGGCCCGGGGCCGAACCAGTCGAGCAGCAGCATATCAACGAAGTCGAAGCCATGACGTCATGACAATGTGTTTATCGAGCTGCGGGAGCCGGGGCGAACTGATTTCCTCTGGTTCTGTTTCGTACGAAATCTGTTTTCTTCTTGTGCTGCCCGCGTGATCGTCGATGCTCTCTTCCCAGTCTTCCCATTCTTCCCATTCATGTATGAATAACGCGTGACGGACCATCATTAGGCAAAGGGCTCCGGGCGGCTCGATGGCGTTTTGTTTCTTCTGCGCTGCGTGACGCATACGCATTCAAAAAAGGGTGGTGGTGGTGGTGGTGGTCCCGTGAGGCCAGACCGTGACTGACTAGCATATTGCAGCATATTGTATTGCGTCGTTGTGGGGCTGACCATGCAGTAGAGTTATTTGGTAACCACCGAGCAAAGGCGGAGAGCCAGGAGTAACCTCACATTCCCCCGCCCTTTCTGAAGGTCACAACCAGTTGCGATTGCAGCAGCAGCTGGGTGTTCTGGCGTTTTTTAACGATTTTTTCGGCATCTTATGATCATACTTTGTCAGCATACGAGGTCCAAGTGTTATTCTCAAACGGTTATGGTGTTTGTTGGGGCAGCGAGAACGAGCGCGATATCGATTCCTCTTTAGCGAAGTTGCAGAGCCAAGTCAGCGAGACAATTTTTGTATTCGACATCTGCACTGACAACACTATGAGCTCATTGGAGTAACAAAAGCATAAAAGTTGTGCTGTATAACGCAGTCAAACACGCTTCTGCCTTTCCTACGATGGAAATGTACCCTAGAAAAGGAAGAAGAAACAGTTGTGTTGTACTGAAAGGAATGAATCACGCTATAGAAAAGTCTACGAATACGAATCGATTAACATTGAGTGGAAACATCATTCGATCCAATAGCTTTTTTTTTAATAGAAGAAACCGATATTGCTGTTGAAAACAAAAAAATAAATCGTGCATTACCTGGCGCCTCCATTGAGCGTAGAACCATGAGGCGGTTCTCGGAAAGCGCCTTTTGGTTACAACAAAAAAGTGTCTCCCAGGTTATCCATATCACTCCCGCTGCTTTGTAATCACTTTGTCATTTCCTCGGCTTGATTCACCAGCAAGCCTTAGTCATGAAATGCAGTGGCACGTGGGGTGTACGGTGGCGGGAAATGGGTTGAATGATATTTTCGGTTCCACGTGCCACCAAGTAGCCCGCCGAAACCCGCCCGCCGAAATAAGGAGAAACTAAAAAGGATCGATAACATGCCACCGACAAAGTTTGTTGACTATCAATCCATCCATCAATCGACGTTCGATCGAATCCGGCCGGACGGCCGGCCGGCATCATCATCATCATCACCTCTACTTTGTGTGCCTCGTTCTCACACACCGATCTTCCTCCTTTCTCCGTGTTCCCATTTGCAGGTGTAATGCAAGCGACGACCATGGGTGGTTCAAAGCTCGAGAAACGTTACTCACCCAGCTTCCGGGATGAAACAGTGCGCAAGACGGCGGCATCGAAGAGGAAGCGCGAGGAAGTGCTAAGGTCAGTATCGGTCGCGTAGTGTTTGTGGTGTTTTTTTTGTTTGTTCTATTTCGATTAGTATCGTTTTAGCGCCATTGAAGGTAACAATGGTCATACGCGCCACGCAACAACGATACACTAGGCAGGTGTGCGAACATTACTCCGCAGTGGCTCTTTCGGTGCGTTTCTCGAGTCCAAT
>NC_064878.1:21636595-21686595 GCF_943734665.1 Anopheles aquasalis
AAGATCTGTACGGCCGCGTCTCCCCAGATCTGAGCAGTTTGCAGTTTCTCCCAATCGGGCCGCAGATAGTACATGATGCCATCGTACGCTCCGGGAAGGGTAAGGCCACGGATGAACAGCATCGTCAGGACGACGTACGGGAAGAGGGCAGTGAAGTAAACGACCTTACCAGAGCTCTTCACTCCTCGGCACAAGCAAAGAAATACAATGATCCAGGCGACCAGAAGACACAGAGCTAACCGTTGGTTGATCGTGCCCGTTATCTCAATGCCCGGTGATATCTGGAGGAAGTAGTTCCTGCGAACAAGTAAGATTAGACCCATATCCATTTGCTGCCGCCTAAACGATAAGCCGACCATGTCTTACTTGAAAAACTCTTCCGCAGGTGGTTTCCGAGGCAACCGCTGGGTCAGATTCAGCGTGGCTGCCTGATCACTGGAGAAACACTTGGTCTTGTAGTACACTCCCTTTCCGGCCTGGCAGTCATCTTCTTCTTCGTACGAAAAACACATCTCACTGGCCCACTCTTGCTGGCAGCCTCTCCAGGGCAGTGGCACCTCGAATGAGACGGTCATATAGTAGACCGTCCAAGCAATGATCACGTTGTAGTACAACATGACGGTGCCAGCTATAAGGATCATCGCATAACCGAGCCCCTCAAACAGTGGAGCGATCCGTTTGAAGAGAATCGCTGGACCTAACCCAGCGTACTGCGCCAACGAGAGCTCCATAAACATCAGCGGCAGTCCGGCAATAATCAGCATAACGGCGAAGGGAATCAAAAAGGCTCCTAGAGGATGGGCACGATAGTAGTTGCAGGAATGGTCTTGGGGATTCGATTTCGGATTCAACTTACCTCCACCATTGCTGTAGCAGAGATAAGGAAACCTCCAAACGTTTCCCAGGCCCACGGAGTATCCGAGCAGTGAAAGAAGGAAATCATACCGTCCCGTCCATGATCCTCGTTTGGTCAGCACTTCATCTTTCGTCGGTTCGCCGTAGGAATCGTACTCATCCAGACCGGCTAGCTCTCTGCGTCGCTCGACCCGTTTCAACCAACCATCGACAGTTAATTTTGTGTTGCAGTCCTTCGGGGATTAGGGAGAGACACAAGACACAAGTGAGTATTGGAATAATGAAACTTTTTTACAGGAAATTGTCTCACTTCAACACCAGCCTTGAGAGCACCGCTTGCCATCTTATCACTTACTGATCGATCCAACGATCAGTTCAGAAATAAAGCAACAGTACGTGCTAAAGGCCGTAGGTGGCACCATCTAGCTCGTAGGTGCTGCTACAATGTGCTGCAGCGAATTGGAATAGGTGGCAGAGGTATGAGAATTTTCGCATATTTACTCTCCGCTGAAGGTCGCAGTACCTTGGGGTTACGGTTGCCGTTACACCGATAGTGTCCGGTGATTTTAACGGTGAAGTAAGGAATTGTTTCTGTTTGGAAGATAGGACCTATACCTTCTTTAATTATCCTATTGTATCGAGAATGATGAGGAGGAGTAAATTTTCAAACCTTGTAGCTGCTTTCAGTAAAATTAAACATCTCGAGAGGAAAGTTGCTTCGAAAACTAATCAAATGTGTGGAAAAGACATTAAGGCAAAGGAAGTACTGCACTGATGCATTAATTTACTAGCATACTAGCAGTAAATTATCGCATTTCCTGTTCCAATTTAACCTTTTAACCGTCGTTTTATTTTTTTTTTTCAAATAATCCTTAGTAGCTCAATAAGGGTTATCATACTGCGAGTAGCTCAGTTGGCTCAGCTCAGCTGAAGCGCGGAATTGTTTACAAAACAGTTTTTTCGAGAACCGGCATTTTTTCCGAGAACCGGCATTTGCGTTCCTCAATTCTCCACCGAAATGTATCGCCCGGCAGGATACGACGACTCGGATGAGGATGATGAGTACGACGAGTTCGGATTCTATTCTGAGTGCCCGAGGCCGGTAAGTGTCCCTCGATTGTGCTGTGCTTTTTATTTCAATGCGGTTCTTTGGTTTTCTCCTTTCCCGCTGGTAACCAGACACCGGCAGTTCCACGTGCTCCTCCGGTCAATTATGAGCTGCTGCTGAATAATGCGGTATGTGATGGCAATTTGGAAGAGACGAAGCGGATCCTGGACCTCGATAGAAGCCTGCGCTCCGGTGGCTTGGTGGCCCAGGGATGGCCCATTATATTCAGCGCGTGCTACGAGGCACACCGAGATATCGTGGAGTATCTGCTGGTGGTGGAAAAGGTAGACGCTAATCAGATGATCGGCATGGAGACGGCACTGATGAAGGCCTGTGCTTCGCCGAAACCTACGGAGCTGGTGTATCCGGTCGTCCGGCTGTTGCTCGATTTCGGGGCCATCATCGAGGTGCTGGATCGATTCGGTTGTACGCCACTCATGTTTGCCTGCCAGCAGGGCCACCTGAAGGTGGTGAAGGAAATAGTTGGCGAATCTCCACTGATAACGGTGGACCGAGATGGGAATACGGTAGGTGAAGGGGAAGAAAAGCGAGGACCCGCTTCGAGTCAACTGTTTCTCATTCCCTTTTTGTAGGCTCTCTTTCTCGCCGTTATAAACAATCACTACGAGATCGTCAAAGGGTTGCTGCGTGCCGGTGCCCAGCCCAACATCGTGAACCGGGCCGGATTTACGCCGAGACAATGTGCCATTCTTGCGGGCCACACGGAGGTGGCTGAACTTTTCCCGGCAGAAGAGGAACCATACCTGGTGGCGGCCAAGTATCGTAATTACTCGAACTACAAAGATCTGATCGACAGCGGGCATCACTCGAACATCGATGGGCTTCTGTTTGGGATGAATAGTGAGGACATGCTGCACTTTTTCGCCAAAAAGGACGTAGATCTGTTCGACTTTCTCACCATGACCGACGATCGTTTGCGCGAAGTTGGCATCAAGTATCCGATTCAGCGTAAAAGGATTCTGCTCGGGCTGTACGATCTCCACCAGCATCCCTGGTCAAAGGGCAGTCTGAATGTCCAGCAAACAGCGTCTACTATTGAGTAGGTGTTCACTTTCCACCGCGGCAATTATCAGTTGTAATTATTTTTCTCTCTCTCCTTTAACAGTATGTACGACACACTAGAGATGCTGGCTAATATCCACAAGCAGATGATCGTCCTGCATAGTACACTGGTTTACACGAAAGAGCTCATCGAACGCAGCCAGAATCCGCAGGCTTTCGATGATGTTATGGAAGCTTCCAACTTGCAGCGGGTACTTAGAGCCTTGCAGAGTACAATGCGCGGGTTTCAGGCACAACTACTCGTGCACCATAAGCTGTCTGCTCCGAAGCCGATTCTCCATATAACGTCCGAACCGAAACTGCCAATCAAATCCAAGAAACCATTGAAAGTATGTGCCTTCTTAGGTCTGCTCGGTTGTGTGGTATATTTGAAGTTTAGAAAATAAAGATCTCCTTTGTTCGTTCCTTGCAATAAGACGCACGCTTGCTGCTTTATTTCAAAAAACCAAATATCTTCCGCTTGCCGTGGGCTGTGGAATTTCGCTTTTCATCTTCCTTCATCGCACTGGTCAGTGCACTGTTCAGTGATGAGGCTGCACTGGCGGCCAGATCGAAGCACTTCTGTAACGTGTCCATGTGAATCGAACCCTCGCCCGATGTACGCACTGTCGTGATGCTCTGTTTGCCTTCGGGACGACAAGAGACTCCCACCACGACACTGACCGCACTGCATTCTTCTTCCTCGGCCGACGGATCCACCACGCACTGTTCTCCGATCTTACAAACCGTCACCAGCAGCGGAACCGTGTCGACCTTCAGCCGCTCACAATCGTACGGATCATCGGTGAGGATCAGATCCATCGACCCACCGTCCAGCATGGCGGTGGAAACCCGCGGTACACGCGTGTTATAAAGGGCTCCCTTCACGGCGAGCGAAATGGCATCAAACAGATTGCCACCACATTCCAGCACCAGCACGTCCACGTACAGCTTCCAGCACTGGTGGTTCGCTAGGATGCACAGGGCGGACAGATCGAAACCACGCTGCGATTCGTACGCTTTCGCCAGCGTGTTCGATATCTCCTCAGCCAGCCGTTCCCCTCCGCGGCCTTCGAATTCGGGTGCCGCGTTCGCCGAGCAATCGATGAAGAAATCAATTTTACCCTCGTTCGGTCGATCCGGGTGCGGAGTGTCGATTTCCGCCTTCACCCCGACCAGAATGTCCGTGTTGGCAAGCCGGAGACGGGCGGATCCGGACGCGTGCACGACGATGTCCAGCTCCAGCTCCATCGGTCGATAGTCTCGATTCGAACGTCCATCGTTGCGGTAGTTTTTCTGTATTCCGTGCAGAATGTAAGTTTTCTCCGCTTCACTCAGTAAAATGTTTGCCATCGTTGTTGTTCAGCGAGGATGACTGGAAGGAGAAATCGATCGATCGTTAATGCAACAGTTCCTAATGCGGTTTCACGAACCTTTGTAACTTGCCGGTGCGGTTTCCTGGGTGTTGGACGCAGATTTCTGACCTCTCTGCAGTAGATTCTGTGTCGTTTGATTGATTCCCACGGCGTCGTAAAAGGATTTAGAGTCCTTGTTCTTCCGTTTCAGCCTCGTGGTTTTGTGAATCTTTCGCGCCGCGGTACTCCAACTGTTCTTCACACTTTTCTGGCCCACTTTTCACAAGGAACCGACGGTGGGAGTTGGGAAACGACTTGAGTGCACTCTTATCACCTTTATCTGGATCTGGAGCGTCCAAAACAGTTAAAAAATTACCATTTTAAGGGCGATTTTACAAAAACCGAGCTCCGAACGAAACGAGAAAATCAAAACAAACCCACGTAGCACAACATGTTTTGCGGACCTGCTCGAACCGCCGAATCGTTTGAATTTAGAGATTTAACGGTCAAAACGTGGTCTTGTAGGACACGTGCTCCTTTTGTTTCAAAGACAAATAAGTAAGTTTTTCTCACATCCAATCGGATGTTTTACACTTCAATCTAACAGTCTAATACAAGAAAAACTCTCCGAAGATAGCTCCAATAATTCAGATAATTATAGTCACCGAACCAAACAAATGGGAGCTGCCCGCCATTAAATCTTGCAGCAATTAACTTTTAACGCCTTTTATTTTAATAGAAACATCCAAATGAGTAGATCTGTAAATCGATTCCGGCTTCACCTTCTTCAGACAACCGGAACCATCAAAAAGGCAAAGAGCAGATGAACGCCTTCCTCGAAAATGGAAAAGTCCTTACACGATAGCAGTCCATCCCATCTACGCCGCTCCCTCAGTAAAACGATAACAAAGCAAATGAGCCAACCGGCCTTGGGGCCGGGTCCGAACAAGAGAAAAAGGACGCCGCAACACTAGACCCCGCACCGAACGAATCGAAACCAAAACTATACTCTTTCGCTGCCGTTCGTCTCGTCCGTGCGGGCGTGTTAATGGCGGACGCCGTTGCGGTTTTGCGTGCAAAACATATTCACTTCATATTGAACGACCTACCAGAATTGACACTTTGACTTGCGGGAAGCGAACACAGGGCAGTGGACACAGTTGCGTCCCTTTCGACGGAACGCATCTTACGCCGGAAGCCGAATTCCGTTCGGTCGTTGTCGTCGTCGTCATCTTCGTCGACGCATGCGAGGATGCGGGCAGTCTCCGCGGTGATCGGCGACGCTGTTGCTGCTCGCCATGAGTTCGCCGAGAAATCCAGCCCCGACTCGGTGGCAGTCGCGAACAGTTCGACCGAGCAGATGGTTGTCGAGGGTGAAGAGAAGGTGTTGCTGTTCCGTATCGCTTTGCGTTGACCGTGCCGTTTCCGATCCTGAGGCACGTAAACTCGGTCCGCCGAGTGGCTCTCGAGACGATTGTTGTTAAAAGGTGATTGTGCTCAGCGGAATCCAGAGCCATGCAGCTGTGCTCCTGGGCTCTTTATTCAGTTCGTTGGTGGATCTTCATAATTTTGCTTATCTCGCACGCAACCGTTATTGTTGTTGCGATCGAAAAAACACAAACAACAGCACCGTGTGTCCGAGTGTTTCCCGTTTTAAATGCCAGTCACTGCGAGTCATTGAGGAACCGGGACGGACTGGGCACGAAGGAAGCAAAGAGGATAGCTTCCCAAGCCGGCCGGCCAAGGGAGGCGATCGATGTGATGTCATTGTGAAAAAAAAGTGAGAATCTCACAATCACGATTCCCGCTAACCGAAAGTCAAAGCAAACGAGTCCAACGCGGATCGTCATCATCATCCAAGCAAGCTGCCGGTTTGTGCCGGTTGTTCGGAGCTGGAGATTAGAAACAGTATGGCCGCCCTCCATCACGCCCCTGCCCCCTTTTTGTGCCGCCCCATCCGTTGCCGATATCCTTATCCGAGGTGTTTCGCCTTTTTTTTATTACTTTATGTCACTGTGGCTCGTGGTGTTGTGGCTAGTGCTGTGTGGATGTGTGCGTGCGCGCAAGTGCAAGTTGGATTAGCAAAAGTCCTGGGAGTGACCTGGCTGGCTGGCATAGGGAAGGATAACAAAAGGAAAAAGTATTATCAACAGAACACAGAGGTGGCCACACTGGGTGTATGTGTCTGTGGACTGTCCAAAGTGTGTTACATTATGGCACTCGGCACGCTCCCTTGGTCCAGCTTCCGGTGGTAGACTAGAGAGCGTCCTGCCAGGCCCCAGCGCCAGGTTACATTTTATTTTATTTTTTGCTCTTCTCAAACCGCGATACCGACCGATCGTGGGAATGTGTACCGTGTATGTGTGCCGTGTATGTGGTATCGATTTTCGTCGGGGCGAAAATTGAAATCTCCCACACACGGAAGGGGGGCGGCGGAAGTGTGGCCGTGTGTCGTGTGACAAAAAAGCGAGCCAGCCAGCCGGGCTGCTCTCTCCGGTGGCGTGTGTATTTGTGCCCGCGTTTGTGTGTGCTCCATGGTGTCGTCAACGTTGGTGTGCTGCTGGGCAAAAGTTAGAGTAGGCCATGGGGTTCCATTTACAGCTCGTTCCGTTGCCTGTACGGACCTGCTGCCGAGCCAATCATTCCCTGCATCCGGATCACAACGGACCAAGGATGCGCTGGAAGTTGGGCTGCGCTGGGCTGGGCTGGTCTGGGTGATTAGCTGAATCCGTTTTTCGGTGATTGAGGCCACCCTCTACCACCACCACTACCACCCGCTGGCACGCGCTGCCGAGGCGAGATAAATTGAATCGATTGCGTCGAAAAATTGGATGAAAATTTAGACGCAGAGCGGGTGAGAAAGACTGTTGAGGTTCTGTACTGTCGCCCGCTCACAAGCCACAGCTACAGTGATGCTGCGGAGAGTGCTTTGGTCGATCGCAGGGTGGATCGATCGAACGAGCAACGTGAGCGATTACCACTAGAGCCTCGGAACCAGAGGTGAGAGGCGGTCTGGGAGGCGTCTAATGAGACGGAACGATTCGGCAATTTTACAGAGCGACGCCGGTTGGCCACCGTGATGCTGGTAGCCACGCTCCAACCCCACCAGCCAGCGAGCTGGTTGGTTTATAGTCTTCTTACTCACCGCTTTGCTGGGTTTTGTTTGACTTTCGGCCAGTTTGTAATGAAAATGGAGTTTGCTAACGCTCCGCTTGATGGTGGTCCGCTGGTTTGCTGTGGTTATTTCGTGAAAAACGAACTTTTCGAGAGCTCCCGATTGGCACGCCGGGAAAAAGGTGCGGTCGAATCCGGTAGACCAGGTTCGCTGTTTTAGAATCACACGAACAACAACAACAACAGTGGAAGGTATCAAGAAGCCTCACCAGCCAGAAAACCAAATAGCGAATCAAGCGAAGCGAAGGGAAAACTGTTTAATTGCTTGCGAATACTTTTACTCTCGGTAGATTTGCGCTCGCATAAAGTGTGTGCTTTTGGGTTTAGTTTTTTTTTGGTAATCGTTTTATGCTTTATGTTTACGGTCAGAATAAATAATTTGATTCATAAATTATATCCTCCAAGCAATGACATTGCTTTCGACATTCCTTTTTTATTGTTTTTATCGCTCTAAACCCTAAAGCTGTTCGCTGGTGTTGAGGGAATGTACACTGCTGACCATTTGAGTTGGTAACAGGAGTTTGGAGCTGTATTATTAGGTTTTTTTTAGATTTTGTTTGTCACTGATAGCAGAAGATATCACATCACCTGTTTATCAAAGCTGCCAAACCCTAGGAATTTTCTATGTTTAATTATTTTCCATTAACAATATCTTGTCTATAAAATATGTAAAACTGTTCTTTATCTATTTATTACTTTATCTACTAATTAATTTGTAGAAAAGAAACGCTAGAAAAAGTTGTGTAAAAGTTGTTTACAAGATTGACTTGAACAAAATACAATTTACAATATATTTCACTTAAAGCATAATCACCATATACCTAGACTGTCTTTCAAATATATTTTTTTCCACATAAAACAGAAAGCCGTATTCTATGCTAGATTTACACTCGAAAGCACTCATGGTGTTTATCATTTTGAATAAGGTACCTGCACCAGACCATGAAAAACATGCTCCCAAATCATGATGCTTCCATCTCGATGATTGACTTTTTCTTCGGAAAGCGAGCATGAAATTCTTTGAAAGGAAAACATGAGCCGTTGAGAGGATGAACCATACCAATTTATTTTGGTTCCGTCGTTCCACAAAATGTTTTGCCTGTCACATCCGCGATATTTAGCAGTAAAGCGATTGTTCATCTACAATTTTGCGTAGCGGTACTTTTCGGGCGCATCTTCCTGGTAGATTAAACCCCTTTTGGGCATTTCATTTTATAGATTTTCAAGTTAATTTGTAATAGCACGGATCAAACGAACAAATGGAACAAGTTTCTCACCAAGAGATGTGCGATCATTCGCATTCGCTTTAGCTTTTTTCTGTTAATCCACGCTCTTCCTGTAATTGATTCCATGATTAAAGGAATAAAATGCTGTGGATTAAAGGAATTCATTGTTGAGAATTTAGGAAGAGTAGATTAATAGTAGAGAATATTGCTCCTATATTTTCCCATTCTGGAGTAGTGAAGCAATTTAATTTTTAAATATTCTTCAGATAATTGTTGTTGGTAAAATTGTTACAGTTTGTTTTTTTTTACCATAGAAATACTATGGGCATCGGAAAAAGTACCTTTTTGCAGACGCAAGTTCATAAATTTGATGCCATGGATGAAATTTTTTAAAAAAACTTCCCCAAAATAGAACTAAATATTCAAAAGAAGTTGTACATAGTTTAATATGCCATTGCCACTTGTCACAAAAAATTGAAAAAATGAGATTTTTTACCGAAGCCCCCCTTAAGGGGGGACTTATTTTCGGGCCAAAAAAGGCCCTTTTTTGACGACTTTTTGTGACGTAACCATTCAATTTTATTTATGCAAATAAATGGCATATTAATCTACATCTTTTGAAGAACATTTGATATAGTTTTGAGCAACTTTCATGTGCAAACTATTCCATGGCATCAAATTTAGGCAGTCGTGTCTTCGAAAAGATACTTTTTTCTGGTGCCCATCGTAGCTGCGTGACGGGTCATCAGAAAAATACAAATTGATATTCGTTAGAAAGATTATAAATTTATCTAGGTAGCCCCGGAAAGTTTTTGATGATATTTCAATTTTTCGATTTTTGGCAGATTTTTAAAGTTGAAAAAGTGATGCTTTTTGCGATTCTGCCATAAAAAACGAACTTTACAGATTTGTTTTAAAAAAAGTATCAACAATTTTAATTATATCTCGACGGGGCTACCTGGCAAAGAGTGTACAAATTATGTGTAAAAAATTCCAAAACGATCAACCCAGTAGTTTTTACGGTACGATGGGCACCGAGTTTGAAAACGTTGGTTTAGGGAAACGCTCTTCAAAGTAGCGGGCTACATGGAGCCTTTTATGAAACGCGGATTTTCAAAAATCTGTATCTTTGTCAGTTTTTCTTCAATTGATCCAAAACTTTTACACAATACTCTTGAAAGGATCAGCTTTCAGGGAAAAATGTTAAAAACATGTGTCACAAATAAAAATTAAATACCGAAGTCCCCCCTTAAAGCAGTATATTAAAATAAGCTATAAGAATGTTTCTTACACAGTTGTTTAAATGCAGTCCCAACAAGATAAAGTTGACATGCGTACCTACGTTACTGACGAGCAGTGTAAGTGCTTAGCTCCTGATTTGAGGACGAGCGCAGGCACCTCATTTTGATCATTTTTGTGACGTAAGCATTCCAGCTAACAAGGCAATCCGGGTCCAATTTAAATGTATTCTATTAATCATTACCTTCATTGCACACCGGCACTCGTGGACCGTGTGCTTAGTATTCGATACCGCGGATTAGTGCACGCTGACGCTGACAGCTGACGAGCGGCGCACGAGCTCGTCTGCTACTGCTACTGCCGTGTATTACGTGAGTCCAGCCCGCACTCCCACCGTGAGAGGATGGAGGGGATTATTTAAGGGAGGATTGCGATGATACACCTAACGCCGCGTAGTAGCGGTTTAATATGCAATCAGCAAATTGGCGTACTTAATTGGTGTTTTACGGATTGCAAATCGGGATCAGGGTGTCCGCCATTCGTGGCTGTGTTTTTTTCCCCGTAACGGGGAATGCCTACAGAGAAAGAGAGAGAGAGAGTGAAGCGCGCCACCGGATTTAGAGGATTCTCGGGGATCGAGCAAATCGGGGCATTTAGAATTGCATTTTGGCGTTTAGTAGAACCGCTAATACTTTATCGAGGTCTCAGAAAAGGTCCATGTTGTACCGTTTACCAATATGTTTGCTGGTACGTGGTATGGTACCTTCTCCACGTCTCATTTCAATAAACTGAAAAGATAATCCAAGGCGGCGAGGCGAGTCGAAGAGCGTGTGGGCTTAGCGTCTCCGCTCGCGAACGCTCGAAAGTGAAAGAAAGCTTGGGCTTCTCAACTCCAAACAAAAATATGCAAGCAAAAAAAAATGTGGAGGAAGAAAAAGGAAACCAACGGAATCCTTTTCCCCATCACCCCAAACCATCCCATATTGTGTGCCATTTTTCTTGCGAGGTAAAAGAAACCCCTCATAACACGTGTGCCCTTACCACCATCCCCTTCAACATTCAGAGAGCCATTCAAAAGACATCAACGTGAATCGGAGCATTTATCTTCATTACGAACGCCCTCGCGCTCATGGTCGCCGTCTGTCTCACCGCACGGACCATCCTCAGGTCCTGCAAGGCAAGGTAATCTGCAGCTTTTCGGGGAGAGAGAGAGAGAGAGAGAGGTGCGCGCTTACTATAGCGCAAGGATAGATTTATTGTCCTTCGACATTACCTCATCGTCCTTTTTTGGGGTTAAAAGCATTCGATTAGTGCCGCTTGGCTCCGGTAGAAGTAGCAGCAGCGGAATCTATTGGCATTCGGCATGCCACGAGAACTCTAAAAGTTGTTTGGAGCGAAGGTATGCGGTGAGCCAGAGTATGTCTCAAAGAATTCACCGGCCCAGAGTCTGATTTACAGAGCTCATCATGTAATCAATATCATCACCTGGCACTGCACACAATGTGCGCCACGCCAGGACCAGTAGCGCGACCTCAACGCGACACAGAAGACCGGGCACGGTAAAAAAAAACCTTACAACACAGCAGGGGCCCCCCAGCGTTGATTGCCTTATCGAGCTTCCCGAGGCTCAAACAAAAACCACCACGAATGTGTCTGTGGTCTCGGATTCACCCGGACCCGGACCCGGACCCGAGACAAAGGGCAATGTGTCGAGGAGACGATCGACTTGTCCTTCGCCTTCTAATCCCTTCTTCTTCTTCTCCTTCTTTTCCGGTAGCGCACGTTCGGCGGTAGCCATCAATCTTCCATTTTGATGCTTTTATGCTCTCCTAAATTTTTATTCAAATGGAAACCAATCATCATCAAACACGGTTTTACGAGCGGTCTCCAGCCTTTTTCCAAGCCCCTCAGAAGCGGCCGCTGTCAGTCTTGGGGTCACTGGCAGACGTGTGAATTTGAGTTTTTGTTTCCCCTCAAACAAATGATGCGTAGCAAGGCGGGTGATGAGTGAAAGATCAACAGGATCAGGCGCAAGGGGGGGCATCAGAAGAAACAGGAGAAGAAGAAGGAGGAGCCCATTTTCTTGTAGAGAGTACTGGAATCTTGGAATCGGAAAATTTTGGGATCAAACCTCGTAAATTGCGAATGAAGATGAGCTACGGAGGTGTCATTGCTGTGCAGTGCGGTTGGTCTTCGCATTCTGCAAAGGGCGCATAATTAGCCCTCGTCCCCCGCCCCCCCGGCGCTGGACATTGTCGTCCCGTCCAACACGTCCAGTCCATGCGAGCGAATGTAAGGGACCGGATTCAGATTTATCGGTCCGGGCGTCTCCTTTTGTTGATCGTCTTCACCCCCTCCTTTAAATCATGTCATGTGTCTGTCGATACCATATCGTCCTTTTATGACTCCGTAAGACGCTCTTCCTTTGCGTGAAGCCATGAAGCGGTTAAAGAAGGTCCGGAAGGTCGCACAGACGATTTCGAGGTGCGGCAGAGCGACACGCGCTGTGTCAGGGAGTGTCTGCGTCAAGTCAACCCCCTTACACACGGTCCTCACGCGGGGCCTCTCTCCGGGGCCTTTCGGAACTATTGCAAATCGCAAATGTGTCTGCCGCGAGGCCTTCTCGGGGTCTCGGGGGTCAAAAAAGAAGAAGTAGAAGAAGAAGGGCACTTGACAAGGATCGTAAATCTGCGTGCTTCGGCACTTCTCGGGGGGGGGTTGATGAGGGGCGGAGGATGAAGATGGAGAGCGTGACACGTGCTGTACGTTGATAGCGGACGAATCGATCGACCGACCGACCGGTCGCTCTGTCCATGAGCTTCACGACAGAATAAACCATAGGAGGCTCTGGGATGTCTGCAACAAAAAAAAGCGGTATTCCATTATCCTTGGCCCGGTTGCCAGCGAGTGGAGTAGCCAACTCCCTTCTCTTGTCTAGTGTCTCGTCTAGCATGCCATGGAGAGCGAACCAACCGGAATGGATTAATCGATTACACAGCACAACCCTCGTAAAACCGCCCCTCGGGGGCCATAAACGTAAACCACAAAAACAAAACAAAAAACCAACTAACGAAAAAAAAAAGGAAAGAAACGTTAACCTAACCTCACTCTTTGGCTCTTGTGCTCGTGTTAGCAGGGGCCTCACAAAATGGTTGAACCAACAGTGTAAGCCAACTGTTCCGCGAGTGTACGGATCGTATAGGAAGTAGAAATCATAAATGAGCAACATAAAACCAACGAAAGGGGGGCCGGGGAAAAAAAGCATAAAATTAGGAATGCGTGGAACGCAGGCACGCGATCCGATTGGCGATTTCGGCGAAGATAACATGTTGCCAGTGCAGAAGTGAAGGGGGGGGGGGCGCTAAAACCAAGAGATAGTGGCCCTCCAACCCTCCCGCGGGCCGATCGGCGTAATAACCTTTCAATTGGACATGATTTATAAGCAATTACCGATCGTGCCCGATCCGAAACCAGAAACCCGCGCTGGTGTGCTGGTGGAGGATAACGCGGGCGCAAAAAAAAAACTAGCGCTGCCTGGCCTGCGGATTATCGTTGCTGGCCAAAGTGCCAACCAGCAGGCAGCAAATGGTGGCGACCATGTGTGGCCATGATTGATTTGTTGAGCATCCTTAAATGGGCGCTCCTCTTTTTCTCTCTCTCTCTCTCTCTCTCCACACTGTGACCCTGCGTTGACCGTGGCCGAGGAGTGTTATCCGGTGTAACGAGGCGTACGCTCGAGCATATAAATGTAAACATCGTGTGAAAGTCAGTTTCACGCGTCGACTCCGGTGACAGTCCGGGGGCAGTCAGCCATTAAAACCCTCGGGGGGGTCCGTGAGCTTTTGGGAACGTGTCCATCCCGCTGGCTGGCTGGCTGACTGACTTACTCGCCATCACCACCACCACCACCACCACCACCACCACGGCCGAGGATACTACGCAAACATACGCGAGCACGTCACTCACTTGGAGCGCCTTGTTTAGCTCGCTGGTTTTGCTGGAAGGAGTGTTTATGTTGGCGACATGATTTGACCGTTTGACGCGAAGGACCAAGTGGGAAAAGTGGACATTTGAAGGATGTGGTCGACCCAGGGCGATGGGGGGTTTTTACGAGTGCCGAAATGTGACAACCAGGTATCGCCGTCCGTCGTCGTCGTGCTCGTTTGGTGAATTATGCAGCGACAGTGGTACCGGACCGGACCCTTGATACCCTTGTATTGACAAACGGGCGGCACATAGGGACCCCTTGTACAAGATGGATGGGATTTGCCGCCCGTCTTTAAGAGGGGATGCCGTCGGGTTATCGTCGAGATGTTTATGTGCGTACTTTAGATTATGAGCTGAGCGGGCGTTGGGGGCTCGATTATGCATTTGTGACGTGCTTACTTAAGGTGTTGCGGCGGCGGCGGCGGCGGCGGCGACGAGGGCGTACGGAGTGGTTTAACAAATCGTTAATTTGCCGACCACGTCGTGCCACTCCATTTCGCGTGGATTGGGGATTGTCGCCGCCGTCGCCAATAAAAAAAGAAACCCGAATCCGGCTTTCTGTTTATTGCTTCAGAACATACTTGATACGTGGGACACGCGCGCGGCGCGATGGTGAATGATGATGATGTCACGAGTGCCCCCCTCACGGGTGCTAATTTCGTGCCATATGCTTAGAAAGAGCGAGGTTAAACTTGCAAAACCTTCGACAGATTACGCTGACCGTGTCGTAAAGTGAAGCAGTCAGGGTCACTTAATAAGGTAACGATAACAGTTGATATTGCGCTATAAATGATCGCATTTCAATTATCTTTTCACATAAAGGTACACAGGGGTTTCAGGTTGTGGGGATTTTTTTTTTTTCGTTTGTCAAACGGTAATATCACGGGACTCGTTACGGAATAAACTGTACCCAGTTTATGGGATACTTTGCTAGAACAAGGTAGAACACGAGTAAAAGAACTGAATGAACTCGAACGTAGTAGGGGATCGGGAGACACTTTGTCTCGAGATGGCGAGCCAACGACAAGACGTTGTCACGAATTATCAGTAATGAAATCTTTAGGTAGCGGATGGCAACAGTCGCCTACTCGACCAAAAAGGATGAAATGGTTCTGTTGTGCAATCTTGTTAGCAAAAAACTAGACTTTGATTCGACTACAGGATCGCATGAGAGATCTTTGTTTTGCTACAAAATTTGGTTTCATGCGTGGGTTCATGATATTCAACATGGATTGAAGATGGGTTTTGATTGGATTTTTTTTAGCAAATCAGACTGGTGAGGGTTTGTTGGGTTATATACAGACATTTCTAAACAACAAATCGTTGAACGTATTCAAGCCATCGCCATTGAAATTAATAGGTTATTTGTAAAGTTTGAAGATGGGAAAATTTGAACTGGATTCAAATTACGGCTTAAAAACTATTTCTCGATTATTTATGGATTTTTTCATTTATTCGTGTAGTATTTATTTTTCATTCGTTCGAGTAGCTTGATTGTAAGAACGCAATAGCATTTGCATAGGACAGGAAATTAAATGCGCATATTTCGCAATCTTATTTCGATAAACAGAGAGTGTTGTCTACTTTTCCATATTAAGTAGAGAGTCGCGATTACTTCTTCCAATTCTACGGCCTTTGCCAGGACTCTTTATGCGTCTTCGATACACAGGAAGAATTATGATTCCAGAAATCGATCGAGAAATCAATCGAGAATCAAACGAGAATTATGAGAATTATGAGAATCTAATGAGAACTGCAAACTTGTCCGTTTGCTTCATCGGGTAATCGCTAACTGTCGCTCTACCGTCGAACCTTTACACATTCCCGTTAATCGTTCCCTCTCTTCATCTTCTCTCTCTGGTTTTCGCAATCTTTCCTTTATCTCGTCCCGTTTTATCTCATTTTTCTCTCACTCCTTGCCTTTACTCACACTCCTGTGTCTTCTGCTGTAATTTCGGCAAAAAGGAGAATCACAATTCTACGTTCTGATATGGTGTTCTGATTGTGATTAGCCATCAGCAGAAAAGCCTTTCAGCGAATCTTAAAATAAAATCTTCAATAAAATAGAGTGATTCACCCACTAGATCACTTATTAGTAGTTAGTAGTAGGACTTTCTGTACTTACGAAATGAAGAACGAGGATAAAATAGGATGAGATGGATGGTATGCTATGCTGTCACTATGCAAATTCCCCCAGTAAATGGCACGATGAAAATGGTATCACCACATTTTCCATGACTCTCTCCTTCATCAAATCCCTGAACACCAGAACTAATGAAGGACACTAAGCACACGTGAAATGATATGCATGAAAATGGAGTTGAGCTATAAAACAGAAAAATCGAAACACCACTTCTACAATTAGCATAAATTTGCTAACGGAGACATGATTTTCCATGATGGTCCTGCACGGATTGTTTCGTGTTCAAGCTTAAGAAAGTTTAAAACGTTACTTGTATAAATAATCGACAGTTTTATCGAACAAAAAGATTTCTTGTGCATGCACAAAAAAGAACACTCTATGGTTCCCATCTTCTACCTGCTGGTAAATCAGGATAGACTCTGCTGGACCTAGCTTCATTCTCCAGGCCAGGATGAATACTGTAATGAGATTAATAGCAGCACTGCTGCACGTCAAGGACTACAGCCATTTCTTCAAAAGAAGTGATTTTCAAACAAGAAGCAAGCGAGCTACTAAGAACTCAGTTTCTCTTAGAACATCTCGCCAATATTTGCAGTCTCTGACACTGGTTCTACCTACGGTGAATCATACTCCAGCTCCATTACATCTTTTGCGCACCGGATCGTTGATTACTTCCAATTTAATGTTGCCCTTTTTCACCCTCGGTGCACCTCACGTGCTGATGCCTGATGCTGACACAAGCCCCAATCAGCCACGGATCGGATTGAGACACCGCTTGAGCGACTGATTCGAACCCGCCTCGATTGCAGTGCAAATCGGCGCTGCTAAGCTCGAGCTCGCTCGTTCGAGAATTTCTTTGGCTGCTAGATTATGGCTTTCCGACGGCGATACCGTCGAAGGAACGAAGGAACGCGCCAGCCAGTCACAGCGAGTAAGTGTTTTTCGGCAACATTCTACAAAACATTCACTACCGCCATTCTAATTAACTCACACATCAAACGAATGTGCCCTCTTGCTCTTGGCCGCGCCAGCATTTTGCGCTCTTGTTTGGTCGAATGCCGAAGTCAATTGGCGTAATTCCGTCGAAATCGAGCATGAACTAGAGAGTGGGGGAGAAAAAGCAAAAAAGATGATAAAGAAGCGAAAAACCGATTTGAGAGCCGCAAGAAGCAACAAATTGAGCGATCCTACGCCCACAGCCTGCTGCGGAATCGAGCTGCCGCAGCCCGGCACTTCTGACGAGACTTCTGACGACTTCTTTGCTGGCATTCAGCGATGGAGGAGGCCAGAGGAGCAGCGTAATTTCGTGGTTCACCACGGGAACCTGGGGTGAGCCGTGTGTCTCTCTTGGTGTGTGCGAGCGGGCGCGAGCGCGCTTGGACGATTTAAATTTTCGCTCATTCCGAATGTACAGCAAATTGTCGAATTAGAGTGAGCTAATGGATGCAGCAGCGCGTCGTCGTCGTCGTCGTCCACGTCGACGAGAAGTCGACGCTTAATTGGGTCGTTAGTCGAATCGGTGTACGACCGGGGCATTAGGCAGCGTCTCGAGAGGCGAGAGGCATCACAACAAAATGACAAAGAGAAAAAAAAAACGCGAAATAAGACCAACCGTTAAGTGGCCGAGGGCAGATTCCGGGGAAAAATTAGCATGAAAGCATGTGTTGGGTTGTTGCACACGCCTATGCCGCGCGGACACGATACGTTCGCCTGTTGTCGCGCTGTCACCGCGTCACTTCGATGGACGGATGGAGCTTGTTGTTGTTGTTGTTGTTGATGTTTGGTGCTGTTTCGCTTGAAATGACTCAAATGGCAGTAGCTTAATTGGAATGACTCGCTCTCCCATTCCCATTCTGTCCCTCTCTCTCTCTCTGCCACTCTGACTCTTTGTGTTGCGCCGGAATCGCAAGTAAATAATACAATTTCGACAATAAATTTAAAGCTGAAGTAGCAGCGCGGCTCCACCAACCTTACCCTTAGGTCAGCAAGCGCCCACCCACCACGGTCTTATGAAAACAATTTTAATGACAAACCGAGCATCTAATTTTCGGTTTTATGCCGGTTTCTCAGGGAAGGCTGGCTGCTGTTGCCCTCGAGCGCTTTTCTGGCGCCGTTAAAAAAGGGAAAACGAGTGATTCAGCAATGCTTGCCGGGGCCAGCACGCCCCCGTATGAGCGTAGCACGGAGCCACCCCCTTTTTGGACCTTTAATCTCAGCATTTGTTGCTGCAGCTCATGCTGAAGACCACCACTAGGTCCTGTCCTGTCGGTCCATCATCCATCACCTTAGTGCTCTCTGCTCGCTTTCTCAACATCACGCTCTCTCGCGCTCTCTCTCTCTCTCTCTCTCTTTGTAAGGGTGGCGAGGGGGCTGATGAAAAATTATACAAAACCCATGGCCCCGGTCCTAACAGGGTTTAGTTCAATTAAGATCAAATTAATTAAGGCGGGAGCTTCATTCGCTCGCTGAACCATTTTTTCGCACTGGCAACCCCCTCACCCCCCATAACTCAACCCTCAACCTAGCTTCTGGTGCTGGGGAACCGGACCATAAAGCACTTTGCACTTGGCGTTTGCCGGCCAGCCAGCCAGCCAGCCAGCCCGGGGGTAGAAGGGAAGAGGGTGAGATTTTATGGCCGTAAAGGAAAGGAAAGCGAAATGAATGAAAAGCGAGGCATAGAGGGCGCTCTCGTGTGCTTCCTGTCACCCCTTTCCCTCCCTTCCCCCACCGGTTTATCACGTTGATGCGTTGGAGCGAGTGAAACGAAACCCCCTTAACAGAAGATCTGCACTTCGGCCTCGGCCTTGGTTGCGGCACTCAGTCTGCCTGCCTGCCCGGTGCCTTGGTGCGCACCAGCTGCTCCGTCCATCCGAGCGGCAACAGCAATAGCAGCAGTGTATTCCCTCCCCCCGAGTGGTGGTGGTCTGACCTCATGCAAACAGGACCGAGAGGAACAGCAAGAACAAGGAATGGAGCGTATGATCGCGCATAAATCTTATTCGAAACATCGACCAACACACACGCGCGCGCACACGCCCTCGATGCTGGCCGGTGTTACCCCGTTATGCTTCATTCGTGAGCAGCCACCGTGGGGGGGGGGGGGGGGGCTAGATTGCATCGCTCGTCATTTGCATGTGTTCCGTCCCGAATCCGTTAAGTGCTATTGTATACCCGGTCCTCGGGGCCAGGGCCAAGCGTGCTGGCAACAGAGAAATAAAATCCCTTAAGCGCGCTCGTAGACTCGGTGAGCAGATAAAGTAGATTGGGGTGTGTTGCGGTGATGGTGCGGTGGTAAGTAGATTTTGGGTGTTTTTTTTTATGACGAGCGCAACGAGCACGAGCTTCGTGCAGATGAGTGAGGTTGGTGTGTGTTTTTTTTGTTTTGGGGAGCTTTTGACAAGCGAGACGGAGTGACGGAAGGGAAGGAATGAGTTAATGAATCGGTTCGAGGGTGTTGATGATGGTGAGTTTGACTGGGTTGATCAGAATGTTCTAGAATATGCAACAATTGGACTATACTGGTACTATGCTTATGCAGAGTGTATATTTTGTTGTGCTGCTAGCGGGGAATAGTGGATCGAACGCCATTAGTAGCAACATTACTGCTGCTGTCTGGAATCGGTGCTTTACGTTGGGATTAAAAGCGTTTCCCAGAATGTGTTTAACAACAATAACAGAATATGGAGTTTCTTAACGTGAAAATTAGTAGAATTCTGTTCAAATGTGTTATAGTTGCATGAGCTTTTTGCGGAAAAACTCTCATTATTTGGACAGGCTCAATGAGGTGGTTTAGTTAAAATAGTAAATGGAAACATTTCTGTCCAATTTAGAGCATGATTTGTAGTCCAGAATAAAAAATAACTTTATTAGCGACGAAGAGACCCAGAATTCAACGTTTTCATCAGAAAAGTTGCTAGCAAAATTTGTGAATCGCCAAAAATAGGACAGATAGAGCAGGATTTCGCAGTGTTTAAAAACTACTAACGGCAACTTTTCGAAAGAAATTGACATGTTTCATGAGCAGCATTGTTTTCAGAATTCTGTTAATATCGAGGAACCGTTAAATACACTATTTTGTTGTGCAAATTGATCTGGTTGAGTTTATTAACATAAATTGTCTCGTGGCTAAAGGCTGTTTCGCAAAACACGAAATCATTCTGGATTGTATAAGACATACAGAACGGTTTGGTAGAAGCCGGAAGCATAATTTAATTTCATGTTTCATTTAGCGAACATATTAACTACAAACATATGAAAACAAATCAAACGTGATGATTGACAAACAGTCGGTTTTCAGGCGCCATATTTGTGCATAGCATTAAATACAGTATGATGATGTGTACACATCATACCGATTCCATGTAATTCAGCAGACATGAAGTCAGCATCGACGTAAATAGAATCATCATGTCATTACTTCCTCGAATTACTCGCCCGAATAGGTCGGGCAAAGGTCAGGTATATGAGTTCAGTGCCGCATGAGTAGCTTCGAATCGAATTGCTACATCGCACACTCCCGCCCGTTTCACGTTTTCCACGATAATGGTGCACGCAATCGAAGGCTAACATTCTTTCGTACAAAATGGGAAAAATCACCTAGAATAAATAAATGAGAGGAAGTATGTTTGAATCTTTAATTAAAATTCCCGGTTCATGAAAATAGGTAACACAATCAATTATGAACAAAATATTTACCAACGTTTTTCGATAAATGTTCATGCATTTTTCATACGACGAAACTTTCGAAAACCTAGCTTCGGGAAATGTTTGTTTCGTGTGCTTTGCTTGGTACGAAGGAACGAGGTTCTCTTGAGGTTCACAAAACAAACGGAGCAACCAACGCATGAAGTTTGCACCAAGAGCGAAAAGTTGTTTTGATTGATTTGCTTCGGTCTCTATAAACAATAAGTAAGCAAGATATCTACCATCGTACCGTTGAGACACGATGATAGTGTAGCAAAAATTGTGTACTTTGTGCCAAAAAAACCATCCTTAACATATCTGAAAAGCAGTGAGTAAACAACGTTTAATTTGATAACTTTTAGTTCCTACTCCAGCAATTGATAGCATGGCAGTATTTTTCTATACAAGTTCCTTGATATCCAAGTCTTGAAAAATGGTTGTTTATTCTCGTAGGTATTCACAAAATAACTGTTCCATATTTCAGCACACTATTGCATATTTTAAAGCACGAAATAACTATTCCACTGTACTCACATGATCTAGGCCGTGTTAATTATTCGACGAATCTAAAGAAATAGTTACTAATGGATGGAATGCTTTAAAAACTATTCCGAAATATTTATTCGAAACCATTTTAAAACTACTCTGCAATGAATCAGAGACACAAACCATGTTTGGGCACACTACACCGCAGTTTATTGCACTTGTCATAGCTATTGTCTAGAAACAACCACCAGGCACACTGTAACTGTGCAATCACACTTATCTCTCCCCGAGTCCGAGGCCAAACAAACGATGGGCCAACGACAAGGCGTGGAAGTCTTGGGGTTTTCATAAAAATCATAAACTGCCCCTCTGATCCTTGATACGACAGCTGGTATAGATCTAATCGCGACGCCCCAAACCTCGTCGCATTACCAACATCAAACAAAGCACAACCGACCGACCATAAAAAGGCAGTTGCAGTTCTCGCTTGGCGGCCAGAGAGGGTTACTGTGGCCGATATGCCAGTACAGCAACGGCATACTTGCTATTTATCCTTTCAACCGTCGTCGTTCTACCTCTTCTAACAATTTCTTCCGCCATTGTTGTTGCTAACAAGTTGTGTTGCGTTAGCAGATAAGCAGGAAAGTAATCTATTTGTTCTGTTGTCGTCGTCGTCGTCGTCGAGAAGAGCGTCAAAAGGTGTGGCTGCGGTCATGTTCAGCTCGGTCATCTCGTCCACATGCTAGCTGTTCCTTCCCTTCCTTCTTTTTCTCGGCAGGTCAACCTTATCGTCATCATCATCTTCAAACCGCGACGTACGGTGTTGCCCCGACCTTGTGTGCTGGCGATGCGTTTGTTTCATTGTTTTCCATGGCTTTATATTTTCCAGACACCGGCACCGGCATTGTGTATGTATATGTGTAAGTGGCCTCAGCTCGACAAGTTATTAAAGGATCCTTCAGCGGACAACCATTCTATCGCAGCCGCAAGAAGCCGTGACGGTGACGATAAGGCGCTCACGCTGGATGCGAAGGCGTACAGTGATGCGATAGCGGCCATGCCTGGCATGAGTTGGCCGCGCTTCGGGCGTGGACCAGGCGTGGAAATTGTGTATTGTGTTCCGTCGAGCGAAGGGCGTTCGCTGATGGGCCGGAAGTAGTCACGAGCACGAGGTGTGAAGTTGTGACCGACCGGCAGCGCTTATCGCGAGCAGGTTATCGCGCGCGCGCGCACACACAGATGGACAAGGAAAAATGAGGTGTGAAATCGAGGTTGAGCGACGTTTAATGTCCGCTACGCACGCCATCCCACTAACCACCAACAGTTGTCGGTCAACCGGCAAGTGACCGGGACCAGTGGCGAACCTGCCTGAAATAAATCCTCCCCACAGCCGCTTGTTTTGTGTCCGGCGTGCATTCCTGGCATGTGTCTCGGTGTGTGCAGTGAAAGAGTCATTAGTAGTCGGTGAATGTAAATGTGCAGACCAGAAGCAGCAGCAGCAGCAGCAGCAGCAGCAGCAGCAGCAAAAGGAGACGAAAGAAGAAAGGGAACGCAAGTGATACTATCAAAGTGGACACTGCTGTGTGCTGTGTTTAGTGTGTACGCGTTCAAGTGTTGAAGCTGCCACCGTAAGTGTAGAGCACCGGGAGTGATTTCATTCCTTCAAAAAACAAAAGTTTTGCTGCAGCACTCGGACTTGGAGAGCACGGGAAAGGGGTCCTGTCACCGGAACCGGTTTCGTCGGGCGTGTCCAGCCGGATGTTGAAGGTGCTTTCGTGCACAGCGTGTCTGTGTATGTGTGTCTGTCAGCTGGTCCTGAACTAGTCGTTTTGTGGCGTCCGACTGGAACTGGAAGAGTAGCAACTAAATGGTCCGCAAAAGTGAGCTCGGTGCAGATTACGCGGTGTACAGTTGAGTGAGCCGGAGTGAGCCTGTCCTCGTTCCTTCCTCCTTCTCCTTGGGGAGCGTTCTCCTTCCTTCGTAGCGCAGACGGTGGCAACCCTCGCCCGAGGGTGCACCGGCGAAGCAGTGAAAATGTTATTTGCCCGCGATAGTATCATCCTTTACCTCATGCAGCTGATGGCACTGGAAGGTAAGTTGCACGCCACGGCACAGCACGCCAGGCTGGCAAGCAAGCTGGCAGCTGGAACTCGTTTAGGTAGCAGGATGGATGGGGCGGAGAAAGGAAGAAGGTAGTTGAGTCGTTGGGCTTCGAAAAGCAATTTCTGGATTCGTTTGCTTTGCGAATGAAGGCTCGCCACTGGTGAGTGTGGAGCACTGGCTCGGCCTCACGAAGAATGATGTGATGTAAGCTGCAGTTCGAGGTTTGAGAAGCAGCTTATTGACACAAGGAAGTTCCATAAGTACATTATAGCCTGTGTTTGGGAAATGGAATTGGAAAGTTTGGAATACTTTATTCTAAAATAAAATAACGATGGAAACATTTCAATAACCGGACAATAGGTGATCACGATTTGCAGTCACTATTAAAGTTCCATTATCGGTGAAGGTATAAGTGCAACGAAATCCTGTATGATCTATTCGAATGCTGGTAAAAAAATTGTTTATTAATTTATTTAACGATTTGAGTCTCTATGACAAACCTCTGAAACTTTCTAATTTTACCGGCTACCTGGCGCCTCCATCATCGGGTTTCGGAATCGGAGCTAAATCATTTCCTTTTCCCAGCGCAGTGACCAGTTTTGCAATTGTATTTACCTCTCTGGGCACAAAAAATGGCAACGGTTGGGCTTGGATGGGAAAAAGTAAACTTAATAAAGCGTTAAAGGAGGGGTTTCGGTAATTTCTTACCAAACCAAGGACCAGTTTTGACAACTATTTGTGACGTAGCCATTCATCTTTATTCTTTCAAATGAATGGCATATTAAAGTACAACTTTTGAAGCATATTTAGTTCTATTTTAAGGAAGATTTAATAAAAGCTTCATCCATGGGATCACATTTAGGCAGCCATGTCTGCGAAAAGATACTTTGTACGGTGCCCATCGTAGCTGCGTGATGGATCATCAGAAAAATACAAATCGATACTCATTTGAAAGATTGTAAGTTTATCCAGGTAGCTTCCTCAAGATTTTGTTGAATTTCTTATTTTTTTTATTTTTAGCAAATTTGTGAAGTTGAAAAAGTGATGCTTTTTGACATTTTGCCTAAAAACACGATTTAAAGATTAAAAAAAAAGTATCAACAATTCTAATAAAATCTCTTGTCAGTTTTTCCTCGATTCATCCAAAAAATTGCACAATGTTCTTGCAAGGATCAGCATTAAGGGAAAAATCTTAAAAATATGTGTCTAAACAAAAATTAAATACCGAAGCCCCCCCTTAAAGGTTCATGGTCGGTAAAGGAACAAGTACAAAAAATCATGTCCTTTTCGAAAGCTGGTACAAGAATTAGTATTATGTTGGTTAGCATTCTAAATCTCTATTACAAAAGAATAGCCCCCGAAAAAATGTAATTTTACCGGCTACCTGGCGCCTCCATCATCGGGTTTCGAGAACGGAGCATTATAATTTCAAGATCCCGACGTGGCGACCAGTTTTGGAACGGACTTTACCTCTCTGGCCTTGAAAACTGGCACTGGTTGGGCTTTGTTAGGAAACAGCAAATTTAATAAAGCGTTTAATGGAGTGAAATGGTTGCTGAAGTCTATAACGAAAATTTGAAGTACAGCATTACTCTTTGAATTGAATTAAACTTCAAACTCCTGAAGATTGTTGTATTCCACATCTTTGAGCCATCGCCTATCATGCATGTATAAGAACATAATCGTAGTTAAAAGAGCCAGTGTTGGTCTTATTTGATACTCCAATCCGAGTTTGGACACCAACACTGGCGTCCGATCCTTTGAATCATCCGACACCAGCGGTTGGTGGTAAAGCGGTAAATTATGTTCTCTATAGAACTCAATTGAGAAAGACGGTGCACCTATCAAGAGGTTGCTCTTTAGTCGTTTGTTGATACGTTTTTGCATGAAAAGTAGCGCTTCAAAAACGTCTTTTATCCTTAAGTAGTCAGTTGCCGTTCGAATTCTTGCTCCTAAGTATGTACAACAGTGAATTTTGGAAACAGAAATTCCCTCGGTTTGCTCGTTAAAGGGTGTTAAAGAGTGTCTGCCAAATTATGCCACTTAACTCGACCTGAACAAATTGGAACTAAACACCCCAAAATGAAGCCCAAAGAGGCCGCACGCACATTGAATATTCCCAAGTATTGCCTCACCGGAACAAAACCCGGTAACCGGTGGACAGTGTTTTCGCATAATTATCGAACCAATACATCGGCCATTCCATACGCCATATCCATATTGCCCATATCCTTTCAGCATCCGCGATGAATGCGCATAATGCGGCAACCGGGCGGCATAATGCGAACGGACGTGTTGCTCTTCGCGCGGTGCGATGTTTAATTGTTATCCTTTTTGCATGTGCCGTCAGTTGGTGGGTCGGGCGGTCGGTTCGCTTTTTGATCGTAACACCGGCTCCGGACACAAAGCCCGGTAGTAATTACATATCCAGATTGCTCCAGGATATTCCGGAACTGATCTGAAAACGGACGCACAGGAGGGAACCGTAGACGGGTGTACCGTAAGGGAAAGTTGATTGCATTTACGGTTCCGCTCCGTTCCTTTGCGCTTTTCCCATTAAACTGTTTTCCACCCAGGCACACAAGCACACACAGAGAACACGGAAACGATGCATCAACATCTTGCGAAAGGCTTTGGGGGGAGTGGCGCCATCCTGGCACGGCCCGGCCCGGCCCGGCCCGGCTGTGATGCAAGTACGCGCCATTGCGACCACATCTTCTCTAGCCGCCAGAGACCACCAGGACCCGTTCGTTGGTTGGCTGGCTGAAATCTCGCTAGTTTGATTATGATGATCTGGTAAATATGGTTGGAACGGTTCGGTTGCACAACCAGCTGCTGCTGCTGCTCGTTCCAGCGCGCCCTTGTAACTGACTCTCTGTCTCGCGAGGGATACAGTCCTGTACTCCCCGCGGTGTATGGCTCATGTTTTCCTCCTTTTAACCCACCGACCAGCTCATCCTCCGTCGTTATGCCGGCGACATGAACGACGCAACGTGCAACGAGCTGCTGCTGCTGCTGCTGCTGCTGCTACATTAAAGGCTCTCTTTCCTTCAGTACCTTTTGAGTGCTTGTATGTATGTGAGTGAGTGTGTGTTTTCAAGCTGCAAACTAGTACGTAATGATGTATCATTAAGGCACGTTAAACCACATCATTACAAGGATATCTAGCCATCTAAGCCGAAGCGACAGTGTGGTCGCTTCTTGCCCATTCCCGCTTTTTGCTTCTCTCACTTTCTTGAGACTCTTCACATTCAAAGCATCAGTGAGTCTGTGTGAGTAATTTTCTGCTGCTTAAAGTGCAATATTATGTTTAATTATTGTACGTCGTATTACGCTTCTTATTCATTCCGTTGTTTCGATTCTTGGAAATAAACTGTTGAAGGAGGGTCTCTTCCCCTAGTAACATGTAACAGACGAGCGCTGCAGTGAACGACAACAGTAGTAGGGGTGAGTTTTCTCCCTCCAAGGCCCATAATATCGCCCATCGTCGTTTTCAGTAAATTCCCCGGGTTGATCAGATCATAACAATTTGAATAGGAAATAATCGTAAAAACCCTTCCCCCAAACCCTAAAAAAAGAGCGCATTCTGTTGCCGCTGCTACAGCTGCTGCTGCTGCTGCTGCTGTAGAAAAAAAAGAGAGGATCCAAAACAAGGGAAATAGAAATATCGTTTAAATTGAATTCATCCCCATCCTTCCCGCGTCACACCCCATCAACCGGCTGCACCCAAAGCTCGCTGGCTGCTCTCGCTGCTGGCTAATTTGCCAAGAGGTCTAGTCAAATCAGCCACAATCATCACTTTATTATGCCCTCGATTGGTGGCCCGATTCGCTTGCTTTCAAACCGGTTGTCCGGACCAGGGAAGAGGACAGGGAGCTGACAAGAACATTGGCAGGAACAGCAACAGCAGCGGCACCCAGTAAGAGTAGAGATGTTTTCCGAGAAAACCAATTTACTCGCAGTCAAAGTTTCAATTTTGGGCCTGGCTGGCTTTCCCACATTTTCCCGGCCTAATACTACCGAGCATTCCGTTTTTCCCCGGTGCTCGGTGCTCAGGACGAGGCCCATTGGGAGTGCTGTGCTTGGGTTCCGTTGCGGCAGAGGTTTCACACTCGCATCATTCCGTATCTTTCACTTCGTTCGTACTCCCGTTTTCCCGTTCTTTCTATCTTTATCTCTCTATCGCTCGCTCTCTCTCTCTCTCTCTCTCTCTCTCTCTCTCTCTCTCTCTCTCTCTCTCTCTCTGTGAGCCACATTTTTCCTTGGCGATTCATTTGATCAACCCTGGCATTCGTCCCTTTTTCCGCCCGTCCCAAAGGGATCCCCAAACCAGTCACAAAAGCGCTTTTTCCGCGAAAAGGGTTTTTTCCCCAATCTCTCTCGCTCGATCTGTCGCGAACGGTTAGGCACGCGGAAAGGCGTCTTGTTTGGCAGGCGGCTTTCCGGGCCGGGTGCTGATTGGTCCGGGGCCACCGGAATCCCGTCGAAAAACGTCGCGTCGAGACCGCTGATTTTGTGTCGCATCCCTCGCCTCTGTGTCAACCATCGCGTTGCAAGTGTCCTTATAAATGTTTTCGACGTAAAATTCGTCCTTTGGAAGCTGGCACCGGTGGAAGCTGGGAAATTAGTTTATCAGCATAAGCCCACGGAGAGCGCGAAGGAACAAAAGGAAGGAAAGCGACGTTCGTCGCAGGTCGGCAGTAAATCCGGCCAGCCTCCAGCTCAAGCACAGGCCGGCTGAAGGGTGTTGCTACAATGGCGATAAATTCGATGTCAGGTTTTCATCGAGCATCAGTTTGACAGCGCGGACAGGGCCTAGGTAGAGATTGATAAGAGCCGAGCCGGAAGGTTGCTGGAAAAAGGGTCGTCATCGTCCGCCCCGTGGTGAGAGGAATGCTTAGGAATGTTTCCATGTCCTAGGCCCCTAGAAAGGGGCCACCATTTTCTGTCGAAAACAAAAGCGCAAAAGTTTGTCGCAGAATAAAGCAACGAATTTCGGGGAGGGAGGGATGGGCGGAGAGATCACAAGGATGTTTACCGGTGACCATGCCATAAAAAGGACAAGTTGCGTTCCGTTTTTTTTCTCTTCTGTTTTAGCTGTAGCGTCAATGACAAAGATCTAGCTTCGAGTTTCGCAAAAGATCCTTTCTAAATAATCTCCCCTTTGGTGGAGACATCTTCATCTTTGGTCTGCATTTTGACATTTGTTCTGGTCGCAAACTCGAACCAATTTACACAAGGTACGCTGCATACTCCTGTACGCCACGTTTTAACAGAAAAACAAACGCCCACATACAATTTTCCTCCTCCAAAAAACAGGCCCACGTAGTAGTGGTAGTAGTGGTGGTGGTAGATGGAGACGACTTGTTGGTGCTCGGAACCGAAACCGTTGATTCGCGACATGCTTGCTGCTCGCTCGGCGCACCGGGGAAATATTTACTTTTGATGAATTATTTATGTTTCGAAATTTAATTACTTCGCAAAAACAAACAATTCCGGCGAAAGCGTGCACGGGCCTGTCCGGTTTCGTGGGTTGGTGGCTGTTGCTCTCGCACGCTCCGCACGCTAATGGGCAGGATGTCAAAAATGAAACAAAATAAGACGCCAGCCGGCCAGTGAAACGAAGGAAAAAGAGGAGGGCGGAACGCAGCATTCGCGAGTCATCCTGACGCCAGATCGATGATTGATGATTATCATCTGTTTGCAGTGACGTTTGCAGTGAAGACTGGGCATTGGGCTGCTTGCGAGTGCGGGCCAGTTGTGTTACTACCCGGTTCCCGGGAAGGCAGAGGCATATTTCTTTTTCTTTTTTGTTGTGAAAATCAAATTAGCCGAAGCGAGATTGATTTTAATCCAATAAATTTGACACTGGGCCCATTCATCCATCCTCCCATCAGCTTGGCTCGTTCGTTCGCATGCTGTTGCTGCTGCCGGCGCTGGTGCTTTACGAAGCTTGACGCTTTACAATTTCGATGGAGGCGCGATGGTTAGCCGAAAATCGGTCGGCCCCTTCTTTGTTTATCGAATGCGCTGGAGCGGCGCGATAAAGCTCACCGAAAACAAACGATATTACTACAATGAATTTCTGGGTTTTCCGTTGCTGGGCCTTTGGTGCCCATGGCCACGGACTGAAATAGCACCGAGCGTTTTCGATAGCAGCTGGCATGTTTGCGGTGCTTAACATTATGCCAAAGGCATGCGTTGTTTACCTGTATTTTAAAATTTAAATTACTAGTGCGGCGTTGAAGTAAGTTATGTTATTTTTTGGTAATAACCTAAAAAATCAAGCATATTGATACCCTCGGAAAGATTTATCAGCTCGTTTTAATCATCTTGCTAAAAGTAATGTGTGAGTCTCTCTCATTCAATGATCTGTCTTGAATGAATTTCAACTCATTAATTATATTTTTTTTCATCCCTTCTGCTTCCTAAACAATTTATTCTAGGTTTACTTTCAACTAAAGTTTCAAAACAAGCAGTTTTTAGTAGCTTTCTATAACAATGTGATGGTAACCAATACATTCATTTAGCCACTGTCTTTAAGTAGTTTTATTGGAAAAGTGCAAATGATATCTTCAGTTTAACTTTAATCTTTTTGCTGTGCACTTTTTTCCGAAAAACACAAAATAATAACATTTCTAAAGCCATTTTTGCTGCACATCAGCTACGCACAGCAATTATATTCTCGATTTCAATTCAATTTCAAAGCAAAGTGGTTCGCTATTAACCAGAAGAAAAAATCTTGCCTCACTTTCATGAAATTAATCTCATTGTTGAATTCTACAGTTCTTCTGATTTGTTTTGAGCATTCACTATAATCACCATCGCATAAATGCTAGCTGACACTTTGAAAACATGCTTCGTTTCTGGTCAAAATGTAAAGAAATGTTGTGGAATGTTTTGCTCCACCAGGTTCACTGGGCGTCAGTGCCGGGGGTCACATCATTGCAGATTCATCAATTGATTCCACGTACTGCTTGGAATCAACATCCATTTTGTTAGATCTAAAAACTGGGAGGAGAGGAGTGTGGTGCAATTTTGCCGTGCCGAACAGAAAAGCGAGCATTTCTTTCGATTTTTGTTTAACTTCGCCTTCCCTTTGTGTGAATTCAATTACGTTCCATTGGGTAGACCGGGTGCTCTGTTGGTTCCGTGCCCGGTATTCCGTAGCATTGTTTTCAAATGTACCACAATCCGGTGGGGTTCTAAATTGGTTATTCCGAGAGCTTGATAAAAAAGAACCCGAACAATCGTATCAGCTTGGTTTGTAATTTTTTTTTTAGCTTCTTATTCCACGAAGCCAAGCCACTATCGTTCCCGGGTCCTTGGGGCATTTATATTATTCTACAAAACACAATCTATTTGCTGATGGTTGGGGCGCACCCCCAGCAATAGAGTTATTGGGAGAGCAAATGATTTCCATTCGATGTAATTTAAACTTTCTCTCTGTATCTGATAACTTCTGATAACATTCATGTTAACGAGTCCAATAATCCCACACCACTTTGCTTGCTGCTATTATTGCTCTTTCGGTGGCGCGAGTTTTACAATAAAAACTATCGAAAATTGATTCATCACCCAGCATCCCCACATTTGAGGGGGTGCAAACTTACGAAATTGAATAAAACCCCAAATTGCAAACCATTTCTCCCCCGGGCGGGGTAGAGTGGCCCCCAGAACCCCTCCCCATCCCGAAAAGGGAATTCCTAAAAAGTTTCCTCTTTCGTGTAAACTCCTGGGGTATTTTAGAATTGTTGCAAACAAACATTATTCAATGAAGGATGAAATGCAAGTAGTATTTGAATTATATTTCGCCCTGTTCCCCACGATTGGTGCGCCGGTGCTGCTGCGATGCGATTGCCAACCGGTTCGAAGCGATGGCCCCTTCTGTGGAGTGGTGGCACTATGCAAAGCAAAGCATTGCATGCATCGTATGCATTGCATACATGCTGTGCATCTCCCGGTGAGCGGCAATCGAATGCCGGTTTGCGAATCGTTTTGGAGCGAGAACGGAACCGGAGCGAAATTTTCGAATCAGCAACATGCCACGGGTAATCGATTCCCCTCGTGTCCGTCCGTCCGATGCCGTGAACATACATCGTCATTTCGGTCTTCCTTGCACCGGGGAGCGAAGCGGAAAACACGATTGTTGATACACTTTCAAGCAGAAAAACTTCATTTGCCAGTGCCCGGCTGCCACGGTTGCTCGATTGAGTCTCCTTCTTCGGAGTCATTCGGTTCGCAATCCACCGCCACCAGGGATACTGACAGACAGACACAAACACAGAAAGGCAGCTCCCCCCCCCCGGGGGGTGAATGATTTCACAACCGACAACCGTGCCATAATTTCTGGAAGCGCTTCCTTCGCCTGTCTTTCGGTCACCGAGCCACGGCCACGGCCACGGCCGTCCCTGTTGAGCACTTTGAGCGCCCAGCGCCCCCTGCCGAGCACAATCAACCCCTGAGCACACACAAATACACAGACACCGGGCCACGAAGACATGGAACAGAGATAGTGGCGTGCTAGATAGGTTCGGAGATTGGACCTCATGGAATATGCATGGCCCAGCAGGCCCGTCCAAGCGAGCGAGTTACTACTACACTCCATCTCGATTTCTCGCCAGATAACTGTTTCTCTATCATCCCTTCAACCCCTCCCCCCCAAAGGCGCGCGCGCGCGCGAGAGGGTGAGAGGCACATGATCTGTAGTCGCTCATCGTCACACTTCGTCCTTCGCATCCTTCGGCCCTGCCATTGGACGTCGTTGATTACTTGGCAAACATGTACTCCCGGCCTCCGGTGTTCCATAGCATCTACCAACACCTTCCTGACCCCTTCTGCGTCGGCCCGTTGAAGACGGAGAACGGGGTAGAATACATCTATTATTCAAACACACTTCTTGCACCTTTCTTTTCGCTCCATCAAGCGTCTCGCTCGTGGCCAGCAGCGGTAGCAGAAGGTGGAACCTGCGCAGGGATCGAGGTTCGAGCCGATGGTACGGGCTGCATCTAGTAACGAAGGTACAGGACCGCACCGTTGTCTCTGTTATCGGCCAATGCGGCCCGGCTCGAGGCTTTCACCGCGTAAAGAGTGAAGAAAAGATCGGATAAAGACGTTCCGACTCCCGGTACTGTATCTCCCGGCACCGGAGTGCTTTTCGGAGTTCCACCGATTCCAAGGAAAGCGAAAAACCCCGGGAAGGATTTACTGGTAGAACCGGTGACCGGGGGGCCACCGGATTGTTTTTGCTGAACTAGGGAGGTCAGGGAGGGGTTTGGGTCATCTCTCGGTGAGCCCTTTCGCCAGCGCATTAAGCCACAGCCACCAGCGTCTCGTCAGCTTTTCGTGAGGGGTGGGATGGAAGCAAAAGCAAAAGTCGCCAACCGAGCGACCGACCGAGGTGGAATCTCTTTTCGAAAACAAACTTCCGGGGGGTTCCTTCGCTCTCTCTCTACTTCTCTCCCTATATATAGCTCTCTCTCTCTCTTTCTCTGTTTTAGAATTGGTGCGCATTGAAGGAGAAAAGATTTTGAAGCTTCTTTCTTTTTTCTTCGGGGGTTTGTTGTTCAAAATCGTCCATTGTGTTCGGTCCGATGATATTAGTTTCTTGTTTCCTAATGGACTCTCCCGGGGCACGGAAAACAGCACAACACACACCTTCACACAAAGAAGAACACGCTTGTTCCTCCTTTTTTTTTTTTGAGTCCCCTTTCCTTTCGGGGCGCGGCACACTTTTCATCCCGAAGATCCCGGTCACATCATCATTATTTTGAAGCTTCCATTGTTGTTGTTCAGCGTGTCTCTGTGTGCGAAAGCCCAAGTTTCGTGGTTCTCTGCTGCTGTTGGTGGTGGTAGCAGCCTCAATATTGCTCACCACTTAACGATTGCTCGAGACAAACGTTCTCGGCGACCATGGACGCTATGCTCTATGCTTCTATGCTGGCGAAGATGCTGGCAAACCATTTCAACATACAACCACAACCACAGGCACATGACCACACTCAATAGCAGTTTGTCGCACTACTCCTTCCGTTCATGATTTATTAAATATTATTTCTTATCTTGCTGCACATGGTGCTCTCTACCGTTACCTTCCAGTTGCAGCACATGCTACAACACTGGGCACTATGTTGCTGCCACCCCAGTGCCATGATGGCAGTGCAACCAGTGTGAGCACGCCACATACACCTCTTGGTCTGCCGATAGGACCGCACCACTAAGATTGTGTCACTGTTTGATTTACTAGTATCCGTGGCAATGGCAGTGGTGGTGGCACTGGTGATGGTGGTATGCAGAGTAAGCAAACTGGCCACCAGCACCAAGTACTCCAGATGGTACTTTTCGAGTCGCTGACCTCATGAGATGGGAGCTTCGGGGCACGTTGGACAAAGATTTATCGAAAGTGGATTCCCTCGACCAAAGGCTTGACGATTCTCGGACGCCAGTTGCTTGTAATTGTCGAGCAGAAGCATCAGCTGCACCATCACTGGGGGCCCGGGGGGGGGGGGGGGGGGTGTCTCAGGTCACGACGAATTATTACTCGACGTCCCCAGATGCTACCTGAGTTTTGTTGGGCGCCCTAAGCCACCGGGAATGGGGCTCCGAGTGATTTCACTGCCAGGACTGAAAGTTGAGTTCACCTCCGAGTGATTATCAGACCTACGGCCAAGGGCGCCGCATGGATGGTGGAGCGGAGGGTAGTGTTTATGAGCTGGCCAGCAAAATGGCCAAATGAAGCTACGAGCACACTCGAAACCGATCGAAGCCACTTAATAATTTGATTGCAGGAGCATCCGTTGCACCGTACGGGGCATTACAAGCGCTGCCAGTGAGCCCTGAATGATGATCAAAGGGTGAGCGTTCAACTAGAATTATGACGATGATGATTGAGTTTATGTAATGCAGCATCGGTGAGAGATGAATAGTAATGATTGGCCGCGATGAACAACGCGTGTGTAGATGAATTCAATAAAGGATTTTTTCAATTTGTTTAATAGGTAATATTGTGCTACTTGTTCATTTATGCAATCATATGCTCTTTGGCAGAAAGTAAAAAAAAAATCTTTCTAAGCATTCTATTCAATTTGAACATCATTCTATCAATATTGATTATGAACATCAGTAGACTTTCAAAAAAAATAAATTCGTTGCGTGGCACAATGTTCTACCACTACCAAGCAAAAACATTATCTTATAGCTAGTGCAATTTTAGTTTAATAATTCAATCGAACAATGATACTCTCGACTGTGGTTTTTGAAAAAAAAACATCTCTTTCGATATTTTTTACCATCTAGCTATGCGCCATTTCGCATGTTTTTATGCTGTATTTACATGTCTTTCAGCTATCACAACGATGCTTTTATTTCGGAATCCGACAAATGTTTTTTTAACGTTTCAAATATATCTTATCGACTACTTATGTTAAATGTAATTAAGTTGCGTAGTTTTGATTACTTTATGTTATGATCCTTCTGGTCTGGTTCGTAAATAAGTATTCCACCCAGAATTAAAGCGACAAAAAGTAGGAAAATTACGTTAATTCATTACAGAAATGGCTTATTGTTCGCGTTTTATTTTAATACAAAACCATCAAACTTTTTAAGATATAAAAATAAAAGCTAAACATGGTGGTGTAACTTTTGAGCCGGCGATACATGAAGCGTAAACTCTCGTATAAACTCAGAGTGTAATGCCAAAAAGATTATACTTATGTCAAAAAGATTATAGGCCCGCGGAGCGTAAATCCGAGCGTAAAAGCAAGCGTAAACACAGCACCAACATGAAGCGTAGCGTTATGATGGATTCAATGTTCTTCAATCGCTAATATACAGTAAAAACATCTTAAAATATTAAAGAAGATGTTCAGAAATCAACTTATCTCGTCGATTTATGTTTTTTGTGGCCAAAAACACATGTAATTGATGTAATAGCATAGTATAATTGCACGTGCACGAATGTAATTGCAGTTGACGTTTCGGTATAAACTTTTAGGCGATTATGCCTGCCACACGAAGCGTAAACTTTTTGGCATTACATTCAGAGTTTATACGAGAGTTTACGCTTCGTGTATTCCTGCCTTTGGAACGATTTTAAAGTTGCTGAGGGAAATAAATTATAAAGATTACAACCACTGCAACTGAGGGAAGAATAATTATTAATAAAACGAACTGGGATAATTAATAAAACCGATTGCAATTACAAAGAAAAAAAGCAACGCCCTTTCTAGGAGTTACTGATGATCAAGTATTCGAAATTTCAAAACCATTGGTCCAGTAGTAAGAATATAACCACCGAGTCTTCGTAAGTTTTACAAACATTGATCCAAACCATATAAAAATGTAACAAAGCTTAATAAAAAATAATATAAAAATTATAACAAAACGCACGAAAACAAATATTTACGTTAAGTAGGAAGCACTCAAAGAATGAAAACATACTTTCTGTTATCGAAATCAAGCGCAAACTCCTACCGACAGCTACTCTCGCACAATACTATGTGATAAGATAATTAATCATTGTCATAGTTGAGTGCGCAAGATGTCTGGAGTATTTCAAACCTGGCAAAGGCACATGGGAGACCTACAGACACCTGGAATGTGCACTGCACGTAGCCGCACTTTCATCTCAGCGCTACTTAACCCCGCGTGTGTTCTTTGTAAATTGTAATACAACAAGGCCCCGTTTGATAGGCTGGAAATTCGATTAAATTTCAATTCAGTTCAATTTCCAAAAAGCAACATTTACTCGATCCTTGCGGAGAACCGCACGGACGAACGGACACGGACTGAGAGAGAGAGAGAGAGAGAGTGAGAGAGAGTGTCCGCGGATCGATGGTCGAACACCATCTACCACTAGAAACAATATTTGCCACGAAGACACCCACAATGACAGGAGGAGGACAGGAAATGAGAAATTATCCGATCCCACCCAGGCCAGCCCAGTGTGAGTGTGTTTGTGTTGGGTTGTCCACATTCCCGGTGATCCCCGTGATCCCCTCCTGGCCTGGCACACATCTCGAATGTGTCAATTTGCTCAATCATCCGGGTCCCATCATTCCCAAAACCTAATTAGCGACTTACGGGGCACGCGACCACGTCCACCGGCACCACACGGCTTATGGTCTCGCCGTTGGCCATTGATTACCTGGAGTGAGCCCGGGCGAGTGCTGTTTGAGACCCTGGCCGTGGTGCCTGTTGAGTCAACTGAATTGAAATTCGAATCTTACGCCCTGTCGAGCGTGTTATAATGTGGCCAACCAATGAGTCCTCAATTCAAACACAGTGTTCCGTGTGCTGACTGCTACCAAGCCAGATAAGCTACACCTTCACCTGATGATGGACCACTCGGGGAGAGCCACAATTTTGGTGCCACAACTGTCCGTCCATGTTTGGTTGATTAGAGATCCCCTAATCCCAGCTGCTGCTGCTGCTGCTGCTGCTGCTGGATGCAGATTGCTGCTTCTTCTTCTCTCCTCTTCCTCGTCTCTTCTCTTCTGTTCTACCATCAGATGCTTGTCTTCTTTTTCAATCTAAACTCAATTCCCAGAACCTACCACCTGGGTATGTGATTGATTAGGGCATAGATTGAGGGACCTGGTATTCACCGGCATTAATACCGAGCTTCTTGTCCAGTTTCGTCCAGACTTCGTGTCCATTGAGGCGAACGAGACGAGTGAGGGATGAAGGGTAGGGTGTTCCAACCGCACCACAGGCCATTTGGTGTCTATCTATCTTTCTATCTGCCCGGGGGTGCATCTCAATCGAATGAGTTCTAATTTAGCGAATGTGATGTGGTCCTTGATGTCCCAAAGGGGATGAAGGTGGAGAGCAACAAAGCAACAACACCAAAAAAAAAAACCACCCCCGGAGGTCAAAGAACATTCAGCAGCAGACAGGAGCAATCGCTCAGAGGGACGGAGGGCAGCATCATTCCATATCTCTTCTAGCCCGGTGGCGGCAGCAATATGACCAGTGGCAGCCCCTGCCCTTCTTTTTGTATTGAGAAATGTTTGCGAAATTCTATTCCTAGACTTTGGACACAGAAGAAAAAAAAACATGGCCATTCCTTTAGCCAAACACCATCCACATCGCCTATCAGACACCAGCCCACTAGCGCTAGCGTTGTGTGAGCATTCCTTACAGTCTGCTGCCCCCTGGAATGCGGTAGATCGGTAGCTTATCGCAAAACACGGCCACGGCCGCTTCTCAACTAGTAAACCACCCCCAGCCAGCCACGGGGCCATGCATCATCGTCCTTTCGGGAGGAATGTTGGTCCCTTTCTCCACTACCTTTTGTTCTCTCCTTCACTCTTCCTCTCAGCTCAGCGACTCATCGTTTTGATGGAACGGCATCCCCGTCGCTCGATGAAACAAAGAAAAGAGAGTGAGAGAGAGTGGTGAAAGGGGTACAGGAGGAGTGGGGTGGTCGGGCTGTGGAAAGATTACGTAATAATTGCTCTTATCGTTCGAGACCCGGCGATGCCTCCATTCCTTCCCTGTCTCCACAGGAAGTTCTCCAGTAGTGAGTCCGAAGTGGCGCCCGGGAGGAAAATCATTTCACAAAAAGGCAGCATCCAATGCAATGGGGGGTGGAATTAGCGGAAGGGGGCGAATGGGACGGTGGAAAGGGACTAACCTCACATGTTGCTTCCCATGGCCCCGGGACTATCGGTTGATTTCCTCGGGGGATACGATGCTATGGACCCTGTGGCTCTCGGATGAAAGCTCTGCAGATGGTGTACAGCGCACCCCGCCCTTGAGACGGTGGAGGCAGAGATTTGCTGGCCATCGATTCCACTCCCCCAGATCTTGCCTTCTTCTTGCCATCCCCTTCGGAAACCATCGCTCTGACTGTTGCTGGCCACCTCCAGGTTTTGGGCCGACACTGCGCTTGCTTTGATGAATTACTTTGATGAAATCGCCTTGACCAACGGCCCCGGGGTCCTTGTGCTTTGTGCCAGTCCCCGCCCTCCTTTCTAGCGTCCAAAGCGAACAGATTTAACCAGGTTAGAGCTAATCGATTAGCCGATGTCAGAAGCAGCAGCAGCACCATGCTTCCGTAGGGGTTTCATGAGCTGCCGGTCGCCCTGTGTGATGCCTGAGCTTAAGGGATGAAGGCTACCCCCCCCCGGGCCAACTACTTCGTCCATTTTTGGGACAAAGAACAAGCTGGCAAGCTGGCGAACCAGCTGGCGGGTTGGCTGGCTGGCAGGTTAAGTTTGCAAAGTAGCTGATGCCCGAACACGAAAGTACACGTTTTAGTGCCCCGCCAGTGCGCGAGCCCACATCCTGGCACGCCTCTCCAATTACTGTCCGAACTTTCGTGGCCCTGGAAGTCCCTGGGTGCCATGAAAGGGCTCCCAACACCCGGGGATATTGCCTCGGGAGAGGGAGAGAGAGAGAGAGAGTTTTCCGACCAGATGAACTGGTACAGGCGGTCTGGTTTCAGGTGGGATCGATAATCAATTGCAGGCGAGGCGTTGATGGGTGCCGCAGCGTCCGAGCTCTGTAGCGTCTAGCTGTTCAAGTACACGACAGCAACTTTCACTTGGTGGTAAACTGTCACTTGGTGTTTTACAATTTATATTTTCAAGCCTTGCGGTAATACAACTTTGATTGCAACTGTCAAAGACATACCGGCAAGCGTTAGTGGCAAATGGGACTAAGGTTTAACGTCAGTAATGAATAATAATTAACTGATGGAGATTGAAAACACTTTTATTTGATTTTGAAGATTTAATCAATTGTAGTATGTTTCTTCATATTTATTCAAGAGCCTTCTATAAGACTGATAATGCAACAGGTCGGAAACTTATCTGATTAAAGTGTCTAGAATTGGATAGCTAAAAGATCGATATGAAATAAATGCTATAATAGTGCAATAAATGCAATGAAATAAATGAAATACATATGCGCCTTTACCGTCCTGCTGCACGGTAGCAACTTCAGTAAAATATCGTTTTGACATTTCTCCGTTGAGTAGTTTAAACTTAAAAGATATCTTATTCGAACTTTCACATTTATCTTTCATTCATTATTCTAAATAAAGTCATTATTCTTCCAAAAAGTAGACCGTATACCACTAAGTGGTGTAGCCATATGACCATCACACTGTCTATGATCTGAGACCAAATTGAGGTTTCATCGACATGCAATACTGTTTTTGGTGTTTATTCAACACCTATTTACATAAATCAGTCCACATCATAAGTGATACTACACAATAATATATACTTTTTCATGCTTAATCATGTCTAGTTTAGTGTCTGAAAAAGAGCTTTCGCGGGTAGCTCAACTGTTTTGCTTTCTTTTCGGAGGATCGGTGGCAGAATCAAGAAATCGGTGGCAGAATCAATTCTAATGCTTGTAAAGGCCTTTAATGACAATGCGGTAGAGGAAATCCCTTGCAAAAATTGGCTAAATTGGTTCAAATATGACCATTTTCTTCAGTGACATTTCAGACTTCAGTGGCAAGAAACGTGAAAATCGAGCCCAAAGCGTTTTGGAGCATGAATTGCAGGTTCTGTTGGACGAGGATCATGTGTAATCGTTTAAAATACTTGCCCAGTAGTAAGAAATTACTCAACCAGCCATTTCATACAGCATAAGTTTCATGAACCCCGTTGAATCCCATTCATAAACGATAATCAGATGGAGCGAAACCAAAACACATCGCACTCGTCAAGAATGGTTCAAAACTATTTCAATACATTCAACTGGGGTGTTATATCCCACCCCGCTAATTAACTGGACCTGAGCCATTCCAAATATCTCCACTTTTTGACGATTGGTCACACGCTGGTCGAGTAGCACTTCGATTTGTATAAAGTTGTCGGAAAATGGCATGACGGGGGGTTTGCCGTGCTAAATGAACAATTCTTTTGGCATGGTAGACACAAATTGCCCAAAAGATAGGAAAAATACTTAGATTAATTTATTTTTTGGTTTTCTATTTTAAAAAATGTGTTTTTAGCGACAAAAAAACTGCCATTGTAAGCTTGCACACCTGGTAGTTAATGCTATCAATGATAGATTGACGCAACTGAAAATAGTTATCGTGTACAAGTGAACTTTAAATCCTTCTGCCTTGTCGAATGAAAAAAAGTTATCTCATTTTATCCAATACTTCATTTTGTAAACCCCATAAACCTCATTATCACCTCACCTTGGAAACAACCGCACACGAATTCGAAGAATGCAATTGCATGGCGGATAGACCACGCACACGCGCAAGCCGGTGTACCGGGGATTGTTCCAAAACAGATTCATTATTATATCAAGCGATAATAGAACAAACCCTGCGGCACCTCTAGCTGCTGCTCTTGACAGTCCGGAGCGTTCCGGATGTGCGCTGAACGGATTAGGAACGGAGCATAAGTGGAGTAAATTGATGAAAGTATGTTTCTGCTCAAGCTGGGAGCTACCGTGGACTCCGGACCGGTAGCAGGCAACACTTTTCAATTGACAGGCCACTGGCATGCAGCAGCAGCAGCTGGTGCCGCTCCTAGATTCCACCGGAAGCGCACATAACCTGCAAAGAGCACTCGGGTGCTCGGGAGGCGAAAGCTCACACTCGATGGCACTCCCTGCTGCACACACTTATCGCTAAACTCTATTAGCTGAGCCCCTGGGAGAGTCGCCCGGTGTCAATGTGGATGTGAATGTGTATTTATGTGTGAGTTTTGCTACGAAGGATTCGAGGTAATTGGGCAGGCCTTTCCGTGTATGTGTGCGTTGGTGCGGATGTGTGTTTGATCCGGATCTTCATAGCAACGGCTCGGACACTCTGCTGCTGCTGCTTCGGACTCCGTTTACTTTGCCTCGGGCAAAACATCTGCTGTATCAACATTCATTAAATCAGGACGCCCTTTTCCGAGGCCACAGGGCACCGGGCACCGGGCACACACCCATACACTCTGTCACACATACAGCGGAGCGGTCGGTGGCTTTGTTTGGTCGAGCGTCGGGGCGCCCAACGCCTTCGGCGTATCTCGAGACGAGACTTGAATCAGAAAACACCTATCCATCGTGCATTTATCATCCGGTTCCGGTGCTGTGCTGTTCCTAGTGTTTCTGGTTCCTAGTGGGGGAGGGTTGCAGGATCCAAGGGGGAGAATCCGGGGACCGGATTCGGTACGGGATCAGCCAAACGGAGCTACACGGCTTCGTGGTCCCCATTGGCGTTCCATCCCCACCCAGGACGTGTCCTCTTGGTGTGGCTACTTTCATTTTCGCTGCGGAATGCCCACTAGGCCTCCGTTCCGGATCCGGCCGGCCATCGTACCGGGACCACCGTATGACTGGCGGAATTATTTTCTCGTTTTTCGATGAAGACGACGACGATGATGATGATGATGACGAGCTTGCGCCCGAAGGGCGCTGGGAGTAGGGATTCGGGGGGCGAAGCGGAGGCTGGTGCGGACGTTCAGGAATTATGCTTCTTCTTTAATTGTTAATTATTTTCTCCTAATGCCTTCATTGGAGCGGAGGCGACAATTAGAGCGTAATGAATTTTCATGAGGCTTATTAGGGCGGCGCTGGGGCAAAAAGGGAAAATGTCGCACTAGCGGAGGGGTGTGGTGAGGGCGTGCTGGGAAAGGGGGGGGGGGGGGGGTAGCTCGATCTAGGTTTTGAGTGGTTTGATGTTGGTGGATGGTGTCCGGCCCGGGTTTTTGTTTTGCTTTGTATGGTTTTTGATCAGTTCTCCTTTGCGTGGCCTTGTTTGCTAAAGAGCTTGCTAAATGGATATCATCATAACTATGCAAATTCATTCAAATGTTTACCGGCCAGTGCGCACAATGTGCTTGATGTTTACAACATCGGTGCGTAGGGCAGCATATGGCTATCAGTTTTTTAATTTGGTTTTTGTTTTCACTTCATTTCGTGCATTCCATTATCGGCATCACAAACGACAAATTAACGGATTGAAGCATGATATTGGGTTTAATTATGTTTTTTTTTTCTTAGATGATATCATGGTCCATAATAAATATTATTATTTAATCAGTGGTAAAAAACCGTGGTAATAAATTGACAAGTGAGTTGAAACCATTTGCTAACAGCGATAATGAATTTCTATAAATGAGGCATCCAGATAGCAAACTGTAGCGAGCTATTTTTCAGGGAAGCATTTTTTAGTTCTCTCCAAGTCTCTTTTTACAACGAAAATTGTTCGGCTCTGTTCCGTTGATTGTAAATGCGAGCACAAGTACTAGAAATAAGTAGACAATAACAATTAGTGGAGTGAAGAAAAAGTGTCCCAGATGAGGCTTTTTTTTATTTCAAAAGAGCACAACATTTCTTCTAACACATCCTAGAAGGAACCAGAGACATCAAAGCCAAAATAGGAGTTTTTTTTATCCAAATTTAAAATGTTCTTACCTCAAAGAACACCAAAAGATTTAGCAATACTTTGGAGTTCTTGTAACTGTTTGAATTTTGCATAAAAATACGATGATAATTATCGATGTTAGTTATGCAAAATGTGCTCTGCTGTTATTCTCATGGTTTTGAGTGCATTCGTGATAATCAATTAAGTTTAGAAGTGATTAAGTTTAGAACTTTTTCCGCTTATCTTTTCCGTTCATATGATGTGATTTCCTCAGTACGAACAAGTTTGATACGTTTAATATTTAATAATTGGCAACAAACAATGGCGATCATTTAGACAGTTCCTTAATTTTTTATAGCTAACAGAAGGTTATTAAAGAATAATAACGACTCATTTGTATTTATCACCTCGGATATGCATATGCAGCAGTACCAATACCAATAGAAAAAGAAGCTAAAGCCAGATAGTACAATCAATAAATAAACGAATTGTTCCAATGCATCATAAATAGTCTCTGTGAAAAAAGAAGGAAATGAAATTAACTTACCGAATGCACATCGCCCCTTCTTTTATTGACACCACTGACCTAGCCATCTAAATTCATGATGAATTTTCTTTGAAAAACCACCCGTCCAACTACTGTGTTTACTACCAAGTTTGCCAAGTAATTAAATTAAAGCCACTCCCGCAGCACTACTAGCTGCAGCGTGCCCGAAGCGAACGAACGAACGAACGAACGAACGAAGGCAAAGCGAAGTAAGCACTAGGGCACTACTAATGGAAAGTGCAAATTGCGTAATTATCAAACACGAAAAACACCTTATCCACTGTGTCCGCTCTGGTCACGCCTGGAGCTCTCTCTCTCACTCTCCCTTTCTGCCTGTCTTTCTGTGCGTTCACCCCTTTTTCTCGCTTTAACAACTCCCTCAACACAACGCTGACCTTTTCTGCCCTGTCCTGTCAAACGCAAAAACAACCGGCCCCGGCCGTAGGGGCAGGGCAAAAGTTTAATTAAAAATATTTTATTTCATCAAAAACATAAATAATGCAGAGAGAGAGCAGTGGCACTGGCACCACTCTGGTAAACCCGGGAGTAGTTGTAGTAGTAGTAGTACAACTCCGTCCAATATTATGCGCCTATGCATTTATTATTTTCAATCAAAAACCCAATGCATTTTCAAGTACCGGAGCGATTTTCAGGCCCGCAATATGCCCGTAGCCATGGCATGTGTTCGAAGAAAAACTGATCCGCGCACCACCAATGACCAAGTCCCGGACGCGGTACCTATCGAACTGCATCGAGAACCTGTGCCTTTTTGTCTCTCAGTTATAGCGTCGCGCGTAGCTTTTTGCATAGACCGACCGTGAGGGTGAGGCCGTCATCACGAGGTCATCAAAAAAGCCAGCAACCCTCGCAACCCTCGTTGACATATCAATAGCCGAGGTATGGCCGAGGTTCCGGAGTGAAATATAGCCGCGGAATGACTGTTTTGCCCACAAAGCTCCCCAGCTATGCAAATATGTCTTCTCCATCCAACCCCCACAAGCAAACAGAGACCGTATGGTATGCATGCTGGTGGGGACCACGAGGAAAAAACCCCCCAAAAAGCAAAGTACCTCTCGGTGGTTATATAGACCTAGGAGGAGACCGAGGCCGAGACCGAGACCGAGACCTCGCGCGCCTCCGACGACCAATTGGGACATTAGCTTTACGATGTCAATAAACAATCGCACGCTGGTCGCGCCAACGGGGACGGGCACTGTTACGAGCCTTTTTTTTTTTTTGTTGCCTTCTCCATTTCCGATTCCGGTCCCACGGATCGACCACGGATCTGGATCTGGGTGGAGTGCGGTTTGGCACGCAATAGAAGATCATTTCCATCGAGTGGTCGCATATTTATGATCGCACATCCGTCGCCCAAGGGGGATCGCCTTTCACCACATTCGCCGTTGCGTATAAAAAAGAGCGCGATTGTTGCGGAGGAGATTAGCTTGTCTCCTCCCCTCGGACTCTTCAGGATACTAACGACATTCGTGGAATTCAATGAGGTCTTGCCACCAGACGTGAAATCTGTGTCACGGTTTATTCGAGATCTTGCCAACGATTGAGAAGATTTTGTCGCTTTTTCTCTCTCTCGCTCCTGAACAACATAACCTCACAAAACGTACTACGACGCACTGACAGTCTCTTGTTACTGTTGCTGCTATTCTGTTATCAATTCACTTTCAATAGTCCGATCAGACGCGAAGAGGTGGTACCCGGGAGTTCATTAAAAAACCATTTTCCCGGAAGTTCCGTTCCAGTGGTGCGGATAGGGTTGTGCGGTTGCCATGCGGTTCCGAGGTTGCAAATGGTTCAGCGAAAAAAAACCACGATCCTAATGAGGATAGGAGGCATCCATGGGAAGAAAGGGAGTGAAAAGACCACATAACCTCACATTTTGGGGCCGAGGGAGCTCACGGGATTCGCCGCGGGATGACATTTTGTGCAAATAACCATTTGGCTCTCTCGCCAGCCAGCCAGCAGCCAGCCAGCAGCCGTAGCCGTTGGCCTCTTCGGGGGTCACATTAAAAAGTGCTGTCTGTCGGTGTGCCAGAGTGTCGTAGTGTATGTGTGCGCGTACAAAGGCAATAATACGTGGCAAGCCGCACCGCCCGAAAAAAGCATCCTCCGAGATCGGATCGTGGGATGATTTTGCATGCCAAGGCATTTTCTTTTACGACGTCCTCTTCCTCCCGCTGCTCCCGGTCCCATGGATGGTGATGATGGGCTTCGTTCGGGATGGGTGCTCGAGAGTTCCATGCGGGCATTAGCAAAACCTTCGAGGGTTCGATTGTGGTCCCGGAATGTGGACACATCGCTGGGTTTTGGGGGTGCGAAGAAGTTTTCAACAGTAACAAAAAACAAAATCAATAACATCGAGCAAATGGGGGAACCGCGGGGTATTGTGGTGGGCCGGGAAAACACGGTTATGCTTATTTTATGATTATTAGCATCCCGAGGTCCCGAGGAAGTTCGAGTTTTGTCGTCGCCAAAAACTTCCAGCCCCGGTTCATCCGCTGGAGCTTCAGGACCGGATTGTTCGTTAAAAGGAGGTCCCGAGCCCCCCGGGGGCAGATGGGAGGAAAAACAAAAAAAAAAAGAGCCGCGCCCGGGCAACACGCCGATGATGTTTTGCAATTTGATCCACATGTGTTGCTGCTGCTGCTGGTGCTCTTGGAAGATCAGGCAGCCGGAAACAGCGAATGAAACGTTACGATGTCATCAGGTCCACCTCTGCCTCTCTCTCTGTCTCTCTGCCTCTTCTTGGATCTTTGGCTTGACATGGGATCTTTTCTTCTTTATTTTTCTGATTCACGCCCTCTCTTCCACCTTGTCTGTCCTCGCAACGTGTCATCACAACATCGCATTCGTTCGTAATGCGCCAAAAGAGCAAACATGAGAGCATATTAAAATTTAGAGACGGTACCTAGCGCGTCCGCGCGTTGTACGAAACTAAGTCAACAAGCCCGTTGCTGTGCACCGGGGCGTGCGCGTGTCTGTGTTTGTGGCGGCGGCGGCGGCTGTTGATGCTTCTCCATCAGCGCAAATGCTGCTGCGAATCGTTGCCATGGCATGCCAGTAGCACGGCGCGGCGTTGCGATGACAGACCAGAAGTTCCAGAAAATTGGCAGAACGAAAACAAGACGCAAGTACCGCGAGCGCCAGGAGAAGCAAAGGGGGAGCAGGCAACAAGAAGGCAAGAAAAACATAGAACCTAAACGCACATCCTCCTCGCCTTCTCTCCGGCACACATGCGTTTCATGTGCACAAATATTCACAGTTCATTATGTTGGAGACAGAAGAGGGGAGAAAGGAGAGACACTCGACGAACCGCGGCCTAGCGCGGCCCCCTTTTCTCGACTGTCTCGGATCTGCTTGGAGTTGGAGTTGGAGTTTTCGCGAGTATCACGAGGCCCCCGATGCCGATGCCGCACCGTGCATGAATACACTTATGCTTATGCTTGAGATGTTTTGCACAGGAGGAGGAGGAGGAGGAGGAGGAGGAGTGGGAGGTGAGTCATGAGAAGTCAGACAACGGGTGGCAAACAGGCGGTGGCATAGAATGCGTTGTTTATTTGTCGTCGTCCTCGTCGTCGTCATCGCTGTTGTTGTTGTTGTTGTTGTTGTATGTGCTCTGCTGCGTTGAGAGATGGTGGTGGTGGCCTCCGATTTACATTTATTCGTATTTGGAAGCTGGTAGAGAACCCGTGTGGTGGAAGATGGTGCTCCCGATGGGAGGCCAACGCGAGACAAATAGCGTAGTTGACGCGCGCCATTGCTACATCCAATCGAGAGATTAATTTCCCTCGACGCCACACCAGCCAGTGAGCCAGCGAGCGGCCACAGCAGGGACGAGTGTAACACGTCGTCATCGCGATGTGCCAAGGTACCTAAGAAAGGAAAGGAGGAGGGATATGTTGAATGAAGATTGCTTTTCAAGAATGTCGCCGGATTTGAGGGGTTTTTTTTGAAGGCCACCTCATACCCGTTTTTTCGCTGCATTGCATTGTGCCAACGATGGGAGGTGGTGGGAGATATGCTGTTTCATAATTTTAACTGTGATAAGCACAATATGTTGGCATACTCGGTTTCGGATTGCTTTACCGTTGCCCCGTAGGGCCTGCAATGCAAATCCGTCTCAATTAGGGAGGTCGGCACAGAGCGATGTGCATCATCCTCATCGATCGGTCACTACGGTTCGTTCGTACCGAACTGGACGCCAAGCTTCCCCAAGAGGACGACAACCCATCCATTATGATATTAGATAACGGAGGAGGGGTATCGTTTTGCTTTTTTTGAAAAAAAGGAACGTCCTGAAGACTGACGTCAACCTGGTCAACGCTGTGACAATCCCGTTCATGCTGCAGGCTTCCACGGAGCAGAAATTATGGCTACCATTTTGTGACACTTCAGTTCCATCATTTTCGTTCGGATAAAATATGCAGCAGCTGCATCATGCTGTCTGATTTTGCAGAAAACCCTCTATCATCGTTAATGCGAGATCTTCTTTGTGCAATTTTCCGAATTTCTACTTGGACATCATACAGACATGATAGAGAACCTTTTCGGTGTCTTTTATTACGTAAATACGCGATATTTAAGGTGTTAACATTTAGAGAAAAAAAAAGATAGAAGTTGTGAAATTATTATTTTAATCGTAAACAGTTTAATAAAACTGCTTAAAAAGAATAGCATTCTACTTATTTAACCACCTTTTCTCGAAAAGGTCGTTTCTACTGTGAAAATTAGCTCAATGCTCATCAATTTTCCACAGCTTTGCAGTCCAATACACTTCTCTACGTTGGATGCAGCGCCTATACATTTCCTCCTTTCGCTCTGTTGGAACGAATTTCGATTGTGACAGAATGCCAATTCGTCGGGCCACTGCAACACAATTATCGTCTGGCTTCGTTGGAATAGACTTTCAAGGAAGCACTTCTTTCGAAGAAAGCCCTTTTCCATGGTTGTAGTTGTCCATGAGAAGGATTTCATGCTTTGGTTAATAATGGTTCGTCAGATGCTTCTGGATCGATTCTTTCTCGTAATCCTGAGGTCGAGCCCTTTTTCCAAGAAATCATCTTTAAACCATTTATAAATCCGTTTTAGCATTTCGAGCATCTACGGTAATAGAGCAATGTTAAATCATTGTAGGCCAGCTGAATTGATCAGCATAATCCAGAGGTCTCAAACTCAAATTAGCAAGCGGGCCGCAGTTTAAATTATCAACCAGTCCGTGGGACATTCCATTACATAATTTGAAGGTGCATGGTTTTATTTAATTTCCTTTTTCTCAAATACGAAGTAAAGGCAATTCCAAAACTGCTTTGATGGAGGCGCCATGATGGAGGCGCCAGGTAACCGGTAAAATGGCATACTTTCGGGGATTTGTAATCGAAATTAAATAAAGCTAAACAACTCAGTGAACTCAAACTGCATTATGTGGAGAATGTTGAAATATTTTGAAAGTGTTTCTTCATTGAATTTTTGGAACTATACTGTACAATAACAATTGAAATGCTATCGTTGATGTAATCATCTTTCAGCCAATTATGAATGTGACTCCAAGTAGATTCAGAGCACATTATTGGTGTTGGAGCTTGTATTGGATGCGAAAAAATGTAATAAAACCAATGAATAATCAAAGAATCTTTCGATTACATTGCAAGTTGGTTTGATTGAGCCTTTGCTAGCCATCCACCGTCTACCGATATTGCCCTTCATGTAATAAAAGGTACGATTGCAATTTCACGTCAGGTTCTTTCTCTTCTCGACAATAGTCAACAAGAAATATCCTCTTCAGTTCTTCCTGTCTCACGTAGCAGGAAGTACAAGCAATAGGCGATCCCTGCAACCACTCTTTCATGATACAGAGCATCGCAAATCCACTCTCTGCTTCTACCTTCTGCATATGCCATACGATATCTGCTTCGGGGACGACTTTGCGTTTCAATTAATTTCCAATTGACATGCCATCAGATCGAGTACTTGTTCGAATATCCTTTGGTGCTTCCTTTGATGTTTCGGAAAACGTAAGCCACTCCACCCGCAAGCAGCAAGGACCAGCATTGAATTGCCTTCCCAACGTTGGTTGCTTTCGAACAAGCAAATCAAATCGATTAGCAGACAACATTCCAATGCTGTTCGTATTTGATTTTTATTCATCTCCTGGAGCAGGAACTCGGAGCTCCAGAGCTGTAGAGAGAATGAAAGAGAGAGGAAGACATTGTCCAAACTGTCGTTCAAATGCAATGCTACAAAATTGCCTATTCGGAAGTCCGGGTACAGATTGGAGAACAAGATTGGATTCACGGACATCGGACAGGCAGCCGAGGGCCGGCACGATTGGGTTAGCGATGACCTAGACCGTCCCGAAACGGGACAGGATCATGCGACAATCGAAACCACCGTTCGGATTCTATTATCCTTTACAAGATAAGTTTGACCACGACAAGTCGTTGGCACTCGCCACCGCTGCGCCACTAACCTTCAAAAACATTAGCCGGACGGCATCCGATTCGATCCGATCCGACAACGTCCTTGCAAAGCGTCGTGGTCATCTCCCTGGTGCACCTAATTCCGTAATCTGCCCAAACCAGACCAAGACCAGAGCTGCTGCGCTGCTGCTGCTGCTGCCAAAAACCTTCTGCTGGCCGCTTGGGGCGTTGGCTTTGCGCTCAATCCGGATCTTGGCTCGGACTGCTTGCA
>NC_064878.1:21691595-21699095 GCF_943734665.1 Anopheles aquasalis
ATGTAACATATTATATCATTCCCATCTATATTTTTAGTTCTTTTTCCGATTAAATGACTAGAAAATGCGTTCAGTCGAGCTTTTTTATTGAACAGCTTTAAAGTTCTGCCAGTAACAAGTACAAAATTATCCAAAAACATCATCACACAAGTTTTTAAAACATTTTAAGGCAAACTGTTCACATTCTCTTATTGATTCGCCGATCACTCTAGGACAGAACGTTACTTAAACCCCTGACATCTACAAGTCCCAATTAATCCTCAATCATGTCATCGCATTATTCACCAATCTGTCCAATACTGATACTGATTCCTAACATACTCTCGTTAGTTGAAGACACGGAGTGAACAGTTCTTGAAACCACGAAATACATTTTCATGGAACCACGCGACTGGATTGGGCCAGAAAGCATTCAAGAAAAGTAGCCCTTTACCAGGCAATACCTTACTTTGGGCTTACCTTTGCCGCTTTGGTAACATTTCTGTGCAGCAAATGAAGCCAAACGAACTCCTCCCACACCGGCCATAGCGAGGTAATTAAATTTCCTCCAAATGAAAAGCATAAGTTATGCCCGATAATTTGTGATGATCAAAATCAAATTCTCGCTCAAGGGAAGAATGCTCTCCCAGGGGCCCCGGGAGAGTCGCGTGGGCGCCACTGCGTAAATCTTGACGCGAACAATTAAAAGTTGATCAATATTTCACCGAAACGAGAACACAATTGAACTCCCAGTTGGGCCCCCGGCACCCCAGGTACCCCATCCTTCCTCCTAGTGCCCGATTAGAAAGAAGATGCTGGGAATTGTTTAAGATTTTGTGCGCGCGTGCGGTGGCCGAGGAACTAAACCCACCTGCAAGCCAGCCAGCTAGGACAGCGAATCCACGATCCGTTCTGCGATAATTTATGGCCGTGTCTTTCTTTTCAAAAAAACCATTCCCTCCCACCAAGCACCACGTCTCGTCGTCTTCGGTTTTTCGACCAACCTTTTGCGCACTGGGCCCCTTGGACCGTTTGCTGGTCCTGGTCTGCTCCGACGCCCGAACGCTCGGGCATTAATTTTACGCTCTAGCGCAGTTTATTACACTCATTATCTCATTGTCCGTCGCGGAGGCAGTGCTGGAATCGGTGGAGATGGCCGGAAACGGTTGCGTGTACCTTTGGCGGCCGTCGCCGACCGCACCCGTTAGTCTTTCTACTTTTTCGTCCCCCATCTCCCGCCCATTTTCCGGTTAATTAGGATCGGATTAGCGAGAAGCAGTTGTTTCTAGGACTCTCGTTCACTCTCCTTCTACCTTTTCCCCTTTGTGGAAGTGGAAACAAGATCCAGCATCACAATTACTGGCCACTCGGCCCATACGCACGCCTCACCGCAAGCTCAAAGCTTCAAAGCTTCTCTTTTATTCGAGACCGAGAAGAAAGAGAGAGAGAGAGAGAGCGTGGTGTTGGTGGGCGGTTGGGCGACTGAATAATTGAGTAGCAATATCGGAACTCGCTGACGAAATGTAGGAAAATTTCGATAAATTATGCGCACCGCAATCTCTTCCTCATGCTCCTTCTCCTGCCACTTCTACTCACCTCTGCCGTCTCCCTCCTAATGCCGTAAAACGTGGGAGTTGCCAGGGATTTTTTTTTACGCCCATTTTTATCAATGGAAATCGCAACAGAATCGCCACGAAATTCGTGGAAATCCAATGGCCACCAGCCGCACCCGCCATCAGATGCTGGTGTTTTGCTCGAGAACTTTAAAGAACGAACATCTTCACCGGCCTGGCGAATGCCGATTACCGGCCTCAGATCCGCGATCCGCTTTTCCGGTGAAATGGAAAGTTGAGGCTTGAGGTCGGTAACGAGCAGCAGCGAACACTCTAATACGCACTCTGCTCTGAATTCCATTTTTCTGAGCGCTGCTGATGGAAGTTGTTTAAATTTTGTATTCCACTAATTGGATATTCCTTTCAGCGGCCAGGGCCTGCTGATCCCTCACCATAGGGATGTAGTTATCGGTTTTCAACTCCATGCGAGAGCGGCCAAAAATCCATAATTCAGTACCGCCTTCTGGCCTGTCAGTTACGTGTTTTGGGGGCACGCACATCCCGGGAATCGGCCACGGATTAGACTCACGCACCCAGAATTGATCTCAAAAAGTGAATCCGTGACGCAGCGGGACCGCACGCGCCGCGCACCGGGCACTTTGATTGATGGCTTGTTATCCGAAATAATTGCATTCATTTCGCGACTCACGCGGTACTGGACACTGTCGGCTATAAATTGCTTCAGGGGCCCCAGAGCGGCAGCCGCTCTCGCTAGGCACCTCAACTAGGGCCCCTCAAACATTGTCATGTTTCGCACGTTCCACCGGGGGGGGGGGGGGGGGGGGGGTCCTGTTTAGAAACCCCCGAGATCGTTCCCTGGATCGAGGGAAATGAACGCTTCCGCGACATCCGTCGCGCTTCCTTCGCGCTCCTGTTCGTGGAGTGGCCTTGCGCGCTCAGAGCTCTCTCCCTCCGTGTTCGTTGTCGCAAAATAAACATGTAGCTTCCGGAAAAATTGAATCAAATCCATCGACGACGACGACGACGAACCATTCTTGTGTTCGTTCCGCGCGTTCGCGTTCTCGTTTCGTTCCTGGCGACACATTCACCTCTCAGCGATGGCCACCGAGTTGAAAGAAGGACAATACGTGGAGGGAGAGCGAGGCAGGACAAGGACACGCTCCTAAGGCTTCCTGCCAACCTGCCCAGACGTGTATGAATGATTCATGAAGGAACGTGTACCACCGGAGAGCTCCACCGGAAAGTTTTTAGACGCTACATGCAGCAAGCAAAGCAGGGAAGGGACGGCCAAGAGGAAGGAAGGAATGGCCACTGCCATCGCCACCAAAAAGTTGGCCTCAAAAAATTCGATTCGGCCCCGCCGCGGTCTCGATTCGCTCGTATGCGCACCGCACCAGCGTTTCCTTTTTTTTCCATTTTCCATTTTTCGCTGTTTTTTCCGCTCTTCTTTTTGGATGGAAAAAGCTTCCACAGCTTCGTTGCTGATGCTGCTGATGCTGGGCTTGGATTTAACTTTTCCATCTTTTCGAACAAACCGATTTTTGCTGCTTCAATTCCTCCCTCCTGCTGCTCCTCCTCGTCCTTCTTCAAGCCCTTGCTGCCTTTTACGGCGCTTCGCCCCAAAAGCCCCCCCCCCCACTTCTTTCTGCCTGGCGGACATTTATTTCATAGGAAAAGTGTGTTCGAGCGAGCAACGAAGCGAGAACCATACACACATGCACATACAAACATTCATCGCTCGATTCATCGCTGGCCACCGGTGCTGCTGCTGCTGTTTGCGCGCATTTCCCAGGCATTTCCCTCGTCCCCCCATGGGGAGAAGGGGCCAGTAGGTCTCGAGGGCAGAGGTGAGTGCTGGAAAAGGGAGCGAGAGGCATGCAGGATGGTGAAAGCCAGCGCCATGGCGGGGGTAAAAATGAATTATTGGAAATTTATTTGAAAATCATTCACCAATCGACCGCTGCACGGAAGCAGGATTAGCGGAAGCAGAAAGGGGAAGAGGGTAGTGACTAAGGGATGCTGGTCACAAGCCGGCGTGGGGGGGGGGGGGAATGGAATTGAACAAAATAAAAAGCCTCCCTTCCTTTCTCACACATCGCACACATGCTGGCACATATTGTTCGTATTTGAGTTTCCCCGGTTTGGTGGTCCTGTGGTTGGTCACGCGTGAAAGGATCAATACCGGAAGATCAATATACGTGCTGCTGCTGCTGCTGCTGCTGGTGCTACTCCAACACCAGTCCACACCTGGAGGTATATTGCGGAGGAAAAATGGAGGGAAAGGTACAAAATTAAATAAAGAAGGTAGCAGGAAAAGGGGGGGGGGGCAGAGGGGGTAAACCGGAACCGATTAACACATTTATTGCCTTCGAGCCAAACAACCCACTCTGGCCCCATTCGGCCAGATCCGATAGATGATTAGAAGCAAACAGCGCAACCCCTCGGCCCCACCCCCGGGGGGCGTGGAACCGGCGTGGATCAACGATCAGACCCGGCAACTAAATGGCCACCGTTGCCACAAACAATGTTATGTTTTGGGGGGGGAAATAAATAATATTTTTTGGTCGGTCCCAGCCAATAACCATTCGCCGGGCATTACGCCGGGCCGGAAAAAGCGAATGAAAAATGCTTTCCAATGGGCATAAAATATGCTTCGTCTTCTGCTCTTCGACTTCCTGTGCCTTCTTTTCTTCTCTTCTTGTGCGTCGTCTTATCTCGGACGGAAGGAAGGAAAAAAACACAAGTGAAAACACGCCAACTTGTTTATCATCATCGTGCGCCCTTTACCTTCCCTTCTACCCTTCCAGTACGAGAGCTCCCATAATATGCCTTACTTTCCACGGCGGTTAACCTGAAGATTAGGCCACGTGCGGGCCTCGTTCTGGGGTTTTATGCGTAGCGGCGCCACAGTAAGCGTTGGTCGCGTCCGTCTATGGAAGGTCTTTTTTTTATGCGAAATCGAAAAATCGTTCACACACAGCCACGCACACAGACGGACATACTCGAGCAGGTTGTCGTTTTTTTTGCCGGACCGGGGACCAGTTTTAGGTTAGGTTTGCTTGTTTTTTAGGTTAGGTTGCCGGTTGCTAGCGGTGCGAAATGCGCCTGCTATGTGCGAGTGGTCCCCACTGTGGTGGGACGGCGGGCGAGGTAACATTTGTTTCCGATGCTCCGATCATAAATATATACAAGCTTCTTTGCCATCCTGGCGTCCATTTTTTTTTCTCCCCGATTTTCATGCTGCTTTTCATGTTTTTTTATTTATTTTTTTCCTCCCTGTTGGTGTTGCTGCTGCATGCCAGCGGACTGCTGATGGTGCTGCTGGTGCTGGTGATGTTGATGTTCGTGCTCGGTGCAAGGATCAAACGCATAGCACATCGACCACCCCCGGGCGCCCACCGGCATTTTGTACGTGTGATTGGCGTGTATTGACAGGCGATTTTTGAATGCCACCCTCGGGGAGGGCAGGTGCGGGTGCGGATGAGTGCAAATAGTTCTGCTCGATTCATTTTTACAACTCACTGGTGCACTCACTGGCGGTGATGTGATGAGCAGAATCGCGGGGAAGCACACCACCACCAGGCACCAGGCACCAGGCATCAGCTGCCAGCACCATCAACTCACCCCCCTAGAGAGCTAGCGAAGCGTTTGTTTTCCTTTTTTCACGCCACTTTTGCTTCCTTTTTATTCCGCAAGGTTCGTTCTGGTTCGGTTCTTTGCTTTCTTTTTTATTTTTATTCATCGAACCGTTGGGCAAATTTTGTATCGCTCCCCCGGGGGGGGTGCCAAGGGGAGAGAAAGAGAGGATGGGCATGCTGGGGTGCAGTTTTGCATTCTACCACGGTCACGGCTGGCTGCTACCTCAAAGGACCGGCGGGCATAGAAAGCAGCAGCAGCGGCGGCGGCGGTGGTGGTGGTAAATGGCAAGTGACACATTTCGAGCGCAAATGGTTCGCTCGATCGCTTTGACATCAAAAAAATGCATTCAGTGCAGGGAATAAAGGGGGACTGTAAAGGTACCCAGGCCAGGAGGTTCGGCGAGAGGGGTGCTACAAACCCCATTTTGTGTTTGATGACTTCGTCAGCAACGTTCGACATCGGCCCCGTTGTGTGGCACAAAAGCAGCAGCAGAATGATGTGGTGGTGGTGTTGTTGCAGCAAAGGTGTGGTGTTTGGTGCTATTGAAAGCGCTTCTAAATGGGGGAAAGGGGGGGGGGGGGCTTTCTATAGTAAAAACAGGTTGATAAGCCCGTCAGCATGGGAGCCAATGATGTACATTTTCTTACACAAAAGCTTGCTACGTTCGACACAAAGTGCATTTAGAGGTTATGGTACGGCTACTGTAGCGACACTAATTGCCGTTGCCTCCGCTTGCTTTGGTTGTTTGCTTGCACGCTGGTCAACCTCACTAACAGACGAAAGCTTTTATCGATCGATCGATAAAGTAGAAGAATGGATGGATGTGTGCGCTCTCTGCCTCCCTCCCAGTGTTCCCCGGGCTGTCAGCTGTTGATAATCCATCAGGGATTATGACACAAGATGGATAACAACCATCGAACCTACACAAAGAGATGAATATCACACGCCTCTTCGGTTTCTAGTATCCGACGAGTATTGCTTGTTATTCTGTTTTGGTTTCATTTGTCACTCGCACTGTAAAATGGTGACGCGAATTTCCTAGCTATATCATAAAACGATGTTGTATCACAGCCGCGTAAATATCGATACTGGATCGCTTGACAAAATTGAGATATTTCTAACGACCGGCATTGAATTCGAAACCTTCTTCTCTAGGAACTGCTTGAGCAGATTCAACTCGCTATAGACGGACAGCAAGAGAAGCTTATCTTCCGTTAAAATAAATCCATCGCAGTGTTTTAATCCGGATTGTATATGATCTGCATCCGTGGCGATCTTACCAAAGGTTCATGTTCCAATTGCAGAGGCAACTCAAACCTTGCTTTGGAAAACCAGAATTTTAATCAACAACAATCAATGCCAAACAAATTATCTACTACTCAGGAGAAGGAAACATGGATTTAAGTGTCGTTCTAGAGGTCTACACCGGTCTAGTGTGGCATTAAATATCTCCAAACATAACGCAATTGTTTCAAAACGCGCATACACTATTTTTATCGCTTAATGCAATGTTCGCTCTTCCTATGTTTCTATTTCTAACCATCGCGCCATTGCATCCGTATAACGATTTTATCCCGATCCCAAAAGCAAGCTTAACTTCTTATACAGCTAAATTGGTGAGAACTTTCCTACACCATAGCTATACGGTGACACGAAGTAATGGATCTGTTACAATAATGCGGCCATTATTTTTTGCAGCTATTTGCCTTCAATATGCAATGTTGTGTTCTGTAATGCAACATCAACAAATCAGGTGCATGCAATCCATCCTTCCAAGGTTCCAAACTTACTCTGAATAAAAAAAAACACGTTCGGTTTCTTTTTTTCGGTTTGTGGCTTAACTTTCCCCGGATCAACCGACATCGGTCGACCGCCCTGTCCTGGGGCACTTCCACCTGGCGCCTCCGTGCCAAATTCTAATGGGAATAGTCGCGTCGCTTCGCGTCAAAGGTTAGCAGCAGCAGCAGCAGCAGCAGCAGTTATTTCTCCATTCACCTGCTTGGTTGCTTTTTTTATCGCTCACTTGACAGGTGGCTGGCGTGAGTTAGTGTTACCCATTCCGTGGCCCGTTACTTTCCACAGTGCAGAGGTCCCAGGGGGGGGGGGGGGCTGGAGTGGAGGGAGAAGTCTCCATTATTGCATTTATGGTCCTGTTGTCCCCGCGGCCGGCCGGGATGGAACTGCTCGAACGATCGATCGATCCATCGATCGAAGTAGTAGCAATATTTTATGACCAAAAACTCGTTCGCATGTCGCGCGTCGAAGTATGGCGGTCTCCGGGAAACCAGGTTCCGCAGATAGTAGGCGA
>NC_064878.1:21704095-21761595 GCF_943734665.1 Anopheles aquasalis
TGCTGTGTTCCTGTGTATGGGAAGTCGTTACGCCAGGCCAGGACCTTTTACTACGGAACTCACCTATGCCCACAGTCCTTTTCCCGCTCCCCCAAGGGGAACGGTGTCGAGTGTTGACAACCGGGAAGGGACGGGAACCGACACCGATTGTGGGTTTCGCCAATCCGAGGATGCTCGAAAGTGTCGGGAACCAGAAACCATCGGACACCGCACACATGATGTCACAAAACAGTCAGGCAGCCGTGGAGCGTTTTTTTTTTTTTGTCGTCCACCGAACTGTCTTTACGACCCATTATCTGCACTGGTCTGGTCGCTTAACGACGTGGCAGCAGCAGCAGAGAGCAGAGCCCCTTTTACAACAGAGCAACGAACAGAGTAAAGAGGACGACCACGAGGAAATGACGAAGGATAGCCAGGATTCGGAGCCGAATCTCCAAAAATAATCGAAATGGCTACGGGAGGATGTACCTTTTGTGGTGCCCCTGGTCGCTGCGAGATTCCTAGCTTTTTTGGTACAGTGGAAGAGCTGGCTGGGCCTCTGGAGCAATCATTCCAACAACAGTTCGAACTCGAGGCATTCGCAGCAGCATAAAAGGACGCCGCCTAGTGCTAGAACGCTCGTTGTGGCTGGCAGGCAGGCTAGTTTCTAAAAATAATCCCTCGAATCCCGTCTATCGTTTCGACCCCCGGTCAAGCGCTCAGGTTCAGGTCCAGCGTCAGGCCGGGGCGACCACAGGCAGCGGCATACGTTCGAATTTTCCGTCGTCCGTCTGCGCCAGTCCCCTCGTGATCAAGGGACAGAGGTAGTTAATAGTCGTCGTTCAAATATCCCGTCGCAAGCAACTTCAGGTCTCTGGTGAGGTTCTGGTGAGAGGTATCAGGGCCAATTGGCCCCAGCAGCAGAAGCAGCAGCAGCAGCAGCAGCAGATGCTCACTACGATGTGCCTTTTGCTCGGCACAACAAAAAAAGTCGTTAATGTTCTTCCGACGGACGGACGAAGGATCCATTCGTTCAATCCGAGGATGCCATGCTTGCCGCGCTGATCTTTAGCTCTCCCTCGAAGCTCATCATCAACGGGAATGATGTGACGATTATAAACAGAGTGCCGACTCTGTAGTCGTCATCGTCCACATCATCGTCCACATCATCGTAGTCTGAACCATGGGTACGTTGCTGTCTGCAGCATCGCTCCAATTACACTGCGGCCTGCGGTCGGTGGGACAATCTAGCAGCCATCATTCATTCGACAGCTCATTTGGCAAAGATTTGTCAGGTAATGGAAAAATCATTTCCTCGTGTCGTCACTCGTCAACTGGAGTCGCTCTCGTGCGCAAAACCATGTGTGTTTAATGGATTTTCGTCGCTTTCCTTCTCTCGACGTCTTTTGCCTCCCTTCTTCTTCTCCTCTCCTCTGCTTGGGAAGAGGATTCCTCTTCGTGGTATCAAGCTTGTCAACCTGGCACCAGTCCGCAGCAATGTGGCAGCAATTGGCATCCTACTAAATTCATAATCCATTACATTCTTGTTCTTCTCTCTCTCTCTCTCTCTCTCTCTCTCTCTCTCTCTCTCTGTCTCTTTCTCCATCTCTTTCTTGCTATCGAAACAGCCTCTACGTCACGGGCACGTCACTGGCTGCCGTGCTGGCCGTTGGTGGGGATTCTGGCCGGATTCGCTCACCTGCTGCTGCTAGCCACCAACTGCTGGACGCCGTGGAATGCGCGTATCAGCCTAGATGCCACTTAGAAACACCCACGGGAAATCAACAGCGCACAAGCATGGAGTAGCGTGGAAGGAAAAGTTCCCGGAAAATAAAACACCACCACCACCATCAGCAGTACAGTGAACCGGAGTCGAGCTTTTCACCTTCGTAATAGGATTCCCAGGTCACTGCAGACGAGTCTATAGTTCGGGTCTGGAGAATCACTCTTCGTTATTGAAATGAGACACAGGAAAACACGCACCTAGTCGGTGTACTGAGCAATTTCCCCCCCAATTTTCCAATCCAAATGGTATTAGAGCAAAGGCAATCAGAAGTGGTGGACCACCACCACCACCACAACCATCGAGTGTATCAGTTTTACACAGTCCGTGCAGTCCGTGTTATGTGTTTGGCTTGTCCTTTGTTGTTGTTGTTGCGCTTTGTTTGTTGTAAAACATCACCCTCCCGTCCTGTCCCGTCCCGGACAATCGATCGATGATTTCACTTCCAATAAATTCATTCCGGGTCGGTTGCAGGGCAGGGGTCGTAATGTGGCTACAAATCTCGTTTTTTCCGACAAATCCGTCTTTCGCATTCCGACTGCGCCTTTAGCAGACCCGCCAAGGTGGCCCGCCCAAGCACCCTTTCCCCTTCCCCCCCTGGCTGGAGAGTGAAACATGGCACGTTCATGTAAATGTCCGATTTGTTTTATGCCATCAGCGCCATTGCCGGGGGTCGCCTGCTTTGGTATTTTATTACACGCGGCCCTTGTTACTCCTGCCAAGAAGGCATCGTTTTCCAGTAACCAAGAAAAAGAGAGAGAGAGAGAGATAGAGAAAGAGAGAGAGAGAAAGGTTTCTTCCTCGAATCTCACTTTGGCCTTTGTTGCAACATTCCAACATTCCGACATGCGCTCGTCCGTACCATCCCGTTAAAAAGGAGTTGTAGACGACAGTCTCTCTCTCTTGCGCTCTCTCTTTCATTTATCAGCAGTTGCACGAATCCTGCCCTCCTTTTCCCCCTAACGCCAACAGATTATGCTGACAATAATAAGTTCGCACGTGCGGCCACGCTAAGGTATCTTTAGCACAGAAGAAAAGATTGCGAGCGCGCGAGATTTCGCTGCGGAATAAATCATAAGAACTCTGGCGTGTTTCCATGGATATCCTGTTGGGCGCTCCCACGCCAGTGCGCCACCCCCACGGCCGCTGAAATGATCAACTGTCAGCGATCATAAAGAGAAATCAACAAATTAGCCTAAAACGAATGGCATAAGGTTGAAGTTAATCGTCGGTATGTCGATGAAGAATGGGCATGAGATGAGAAGACACACAAAATGCAGAGCTATATTTATTGCTAAAGACCACCCTTCATCATCCTCTACCGCCCACCTATCCATCCCTTCAACAAAAAAAACCACGCCAATCCGACTCGCGGTGTTATGCTGTGTATGTATATTATTATCCGTGTCTGGTAGAGGTGGTGTTGGGGTAGGAGATGTGCAAGGCAAGGCAATCGCACATGTAAATCATGGATGAACGTTAAGCTTAAGAAATACCAGAAGACATATGGACGCACCGCACATGGGCGTCAGGCAGGAATAGAATTGTAAGCAGACGACGAAGAGAGAAAGAGCGAGATATCGATATAAGAAGCAAAATAATGACAAATGGTTATGAGAAGAAGAAGAAGAAGCGGAGAAGTAAATAGTAAATAAAGGGAAGATAAAGGGGAAATAAAAAGAGAAAGAGAGAAAACAAAAAATCCTAGCAAATCAAGAGAGTAAGAGAGTGAGATAACCAAATAAGCGAAACGAAACAAAAACAAAAAAATAGTAAATCTAAAATCATATATAGACAGAGCAGCCGATACAGAACCGAGTGACAGGAGAGAAAAGCAGGAAAGAAATGAAAGAAGCGATCAAGAAAGAGAAGAAAGTGATGCGCGAACGAATCGGTGGCGAAAGGAAAGGGGTGGTATTCGATACCACCAGGATATTGGAAGACTAAATAAAGGCGGCTTGAATCGAAGCCAATATTGTTTTTTATAAAAAAAAACACACAATAAGAGACTGGTCCACTTAATGCCTCCCTGTGCACTTCATCAACTACTGTTTCTGCTCTCTGCTCTCTGATTCCCGCTCCAGGGCGCAAGTGCTCGCAAACAAACGTTAACGAACAGTGACAACACCGTTCCGTTCCGTTCCATTCCATTCCGGTGGTTTGGTCGCCTGATTTCGGGCGCCTGATCTTGTTGACTTGTTGACGTGAAAAATAAATCAAACAAATCGCCTCAGTCTTCGGACCGAAAAGCCGCACGGTAAGATCGCTATCATCCGGAGCAGCAGCTCTGCAGCGGAAAGTTCGCTACAAATGACAGAAAGCTCGCGAGCACACGTGTGTATATGTGTGCCACCGAAAGGTTGCCCAATAGTTCTTATCATCCTTTTCCTACAACAACCACTCAGCCTTCATCCGGGATGTGAGGTGAAGATTGACTTTCTCCGGAGTCGGGGGGCGGACTGACTGGCGCGGTTGCTAACGTTGCCATCGCACCCAAGGCGACGCTTTGGAGTGAACAGCAGCACCACCACTATCATCAACCAACCAACCAACGTCCTTACACACCGGCATTGCACAGAGCACAAAGAAAGAAAAAGAAAAAGGGAAAAGCGATTCGGACGACAGCAAATGGACATCCGGCAATATCGAAATCAATGAAATGCCCCTCGCCTCTCTCTCTCTCTCTTCCCCGGGCGATCCAGGCTGGTAAGGAAGCACCGGAATCCTCCGATTCACCAAGTCCCAAGCCATTCCATTCAATATGTCCTCTCTTCTTCGCCTGTTGGTATCCTCCAATCGCCCAGCACAAGGAGGAGAGAAAAAAAAGGAATCCAACATCCGATGGGATGGGTGAAGGAATGTTACGATATTGCTACCATGTTGTGGTTGCACATCGTCACCGCTCCCGAGGCGTCCCAGAAACACGGACCACCAGACAGGACCAACGACCAGAGACAGAGAAAGCACCCGGGATCCAAGTGATACGACAGTAAACGAACGGACGGCAACGATGGTGACTGCGAGTCCTTCCTTTTTGCACCAAAGATATATAGCCAAGTGATTCGATAGGAAATTTATGTGACACTATGGGTTTTGGGCTAAGACCGGGGACAATTCCGTCGGCCATTCAGCAGGGCATTTGTTTCATCACCTCCGGACCACTACCAGCCGAGGTGACCACGGAAGCAGCGATGGACGAAGGGCAGCGGGACGATTAAATCCGGTCATCAGAGTTAACAATTCTTTGACAGATTACTTCTGACAGTTGGAAGATTGGATACTGTCAGACGGAAGGACGTGGCCCCCTTTCCTGTTCCTGCTCCGGCTCCGGCCTGAATGCGATTATCCAAATTGCCCAGCTACTCAGTAGCTAGTACCCAGTTCAGCTCAGTTCAGCTCAGTTCAGCTCAGCTAGTAGCAGCATCAACTTACATCGAGCTGGCCAACTGGTGGAGAAGGCAGCTCTTTCAGCAAAAGCATGGAGCAGCAGCATGGAGCTGCATGGATGTTCGCAGAATTTATAATTTCATATCCTTCCTCCTCCGGACACTTCCACTGACAGCGACCTCTATAGACCCACGGCCGGGTACCGAGACCTAGGTTTGAAAAGTCACTCTCCACTGACATGACCACCAACCGCACCACCACCACCACCAACATTCAGCGGATATCACGAGTTGGAGTCAGTTTAGTGCCAGGAATCGGAGTGCGGGCTCTCTCTCTCTCTGTGTCTTGAGACACTTTTCGGCGACGCATTCGTGGCCCCACTGCCATCGGATATCCTGGCCAACGAGACTGAATGAGGTCCGGGGCGGGAGGGGGGGTGACTGAAAAGTGTGAAAACATTTGAACCAACCTCTCTCTTCCGGTCGCTCGCTCTCAGCGTCCCTTTCACCGAAGGTTTTCCGGAACTGTGGTCCGTTTAGCCGAGTGTAAGTCAGGACTCAGAGAGAGAAAAAGAGAGAGAGAGAGAGAGAGAGAGAGAGAGAGAGAGAGAGAGAGAGAGAGAGAGAGAGAGAGAGGTGGCGAGGAGTGGTGGGCACCGCTACGCGCTGCATAACTTTCGGACCGTTCCATAGTTCAGCCAACCTTCCTTCAGGACGGTGGTCAAAATGACGCGCTCCTTCGCCTTCCTTCGCGACACATTTTACCCGCCCTTTTGTTCTCGCCCAACGTCCGGACACAGGGAGGAACAGTTCGGGAGTTTCTAAATCAAATTTACGGGTGACACTTTCGGGATATCCCACGCCATGCCACGCCATACATACCAAGGCGGTGGCCGCACGCGACACCAAGTGTCATGCTTTGTCGCCCGGTGCGCTTGAAGTGGGTCGACTGGTTTTGGTTTCAACTTCTGGATCTTCCTGCCGCTGCTGCCAAAAAGCTCATCCAACGTCCGGTATGACCTGACACGCGAAGTGTCTTTCGCACATCGTCCTCACCGCACGCACCACACCACACGCACCAGTAACTTTCTTCTCCTTAAGAGTGCCACACAAGTTTGCCGGCTTCTTCACTTCACTACTCCTTTGGAACGGTTCAACACGGTCCCAAAGCAAAGGGAGAGAGCGGACAAGGTCCAGATAAATTTCCAATTCTGAGCATGTTGATATTAATCCTCAAAATTGGTTTCCTCCCCGGGATCCGGGATCAACGTGAAGGGCACATGGGACGCCACCGCTGGGACCTCCCGCTTGGGGCCTGGTGGTGGTGTATTCCAACCATGGGGATTTCAATATCCAAGTAGGCGGTCTGACGGTGAAGGGTCGGGTAGCAGTCTTGTGGAAGTCTTCCCCTTCTTCTCGTTGGAATCGCAATCGCAATAAACACCTTTGCACTCCAATGGACTTGGACAGTGGAAGTGACAGACCAACGGGAAAAGAGTGAAGGGGGGGGGGGGGGGGGTCAGTATCCCAAAAACCATCCTCCCCCCCCTGCAGGAGGGGATGAAGGTTTTGCGATCGAAATGCAATGTTGTTTCGACTCCGCCCGAGGGATGGACCGTTCAAGTCCGTTGTCACAGCAACAGCGCCAGCTGCTGCGAAGGCCAATAATTAAGAAATGTACCAACAGATGGTCCGTGCTGGACCTCGGCAGACCTTGCGTTGTGCGATAAATATGTATGTATTCCAGCTAACCGTCCCGGGGCACGATAACAGAGAGAGAGAGAGAGAGAGAGAGCGCGCGCGTGCTGATGGTAGTAATGGAGTGGAATGGTGTGAGGATCTTGTGAAAAGTAGCCGGGACGTGGCATCCTCCGTTGATTACCGGAGAAGATTTGGAGAAGAGACCGTGCAGAAACAACAACAACAACAACAGGACGAACCTCGACAAACTCTGGTGGCCCACGGAACGGTCCCGAATGGAGTGCGGGGACGTTTGTTGGCCTTTTTCGGACGTACGCACATCCTCCACCTGATGCTTCGCTCGAACATTCGGGGCGAATCCTACGGACTCTCCGGGCTAATTCAGTGGCGGAAAGACGAACGACGAAGGGAGGGAAGGGGAGGGCTAGCAGATGATTTGGCGATGACCCTACTCAACGTGGCTTCTGCCGCCCGTCGGCATATCCGCCTGCCCGACCTCCAATGTCCCTGAACGTAGGACATCAGTATGGCGAGTGCCTGCCTGGCTGTGGTGATCCCTTGGACTTGCAGGAGTAATGTTGAATATTCATCCAACGCTCGAGAGCGGTGGCGTGGAGTGGCCAGCCACACACATACATACCGACGCAGGCCAGAGGACATGGACGATGTGGACGTGGACGTGGACGACGGTAACTGGTCACTGGGATGGGGACAGCTTAAAGGAAAGGCATTCAAAGCGACGGGACTTTGGCGTTTTAGCCGCTGAATGCTTTTTGATAGATAGTAGCTACCTTTCCTCGAGATCCGGATCCTGGACCGGCCCCTCTCCCACTCGCTCTCTCTCTTTCTCTCTCTCTCGGTCATATGTAATGTGAGTAATGCAACCGAAAGATCGCACACGAAGTTTGCGACACGCCCGGGCTACTTCACCCGATGCGCACCATTTCCTCTGGACCTTTTTTCCTGTTTCTTCGTTTTTCGGCTGTTTGTTGGTGGCCGGGCGCGTTTGCCCCGTCGCCCGGATGGTCTTGGTGGACCCCCGGGGGGGGAGAGGAAACTAGTGTGCAGCACCTTCCGGCTTACCGGGAGGCTTAGAACTGCTGAGCAGCAGCAGCAGCAGCAGCAGCAGCTTTTGGAGAAGATTTTTTGTGTCCGCTTCAGTGCTGCTGCTGCTGCTGGTGGTCCTTTTTGGCGGGGCCATAAAGTTCAACTGGCCTGCCTGCCCTCCTCCCCTTGAGGAAAAAGCCTACACCAAGTGGGAGGCTAACAGTGGGGGGTGTGAGCTTCCTAAAATATTCACTCAAAATCACTTCAACATCAGCATCAGCAGCAGACGGAAGTAGTAGAAGTAGAGGTGGTTATGTGGTGCTGGTGGTGGTGGTGGTGATGGTGCCCAGGCCGGAAGGGGATCACGGAACAAGCCAAGCTAAGCCAAGAAGCACACAATGCCAATGCTGATTGCCGCAGAACCTTAAAGAATGCAGGCCCTCCCTTGGGGGGGGGATGGGATCACGGCGATGGCGGCTTGCAGCTGATTGTGGCGTTGTATAACATGTGTGGCTTAGGTCTGACAGATGTCACCGCGCGCTCGGCCGTGTGCATGTGTGCGTTTTTGCTTGCGCTCGGAAGACAGTCTGAGGTTCGAGCGGCCGTAAAGTAGGCTGTGTAGTCATCCATAAATCACGACCAGGGCGACGTGGTGGGTTCCATTTGGGTTCGGTTTGGTTGCGATGGTTCGGTACTTTAAGCCAAACCGGTTCGAGAACCGCGAGCGAGGCAGAGGTGGATGGATTTTCAACTTCCGTCGAGGTCTATCTGGGAGTCGCGGAGTTGATTGCTACACCTTTTAATGAATTCTTATCGCCTTTCGAGGCGCGCATATAGCAACGTGACTGCCACCGGGAGATGGTTGATTTGGATGCTAGATTAAAGCGCACAGAGCTGTAGATCAGCTACAGTACAGTTCTGCCACACCTCATTCTTCTTCCCCTTCAGTCCCTCTGTTTTTGGCTCTTTACCGGCGCCCCTCCGGGATTCCGCTTATCACCTTGTACCGCAAAATAGATAGAGCTTCGAATTGGTATTCGGCTCGAACTCGCCTTGATTGATAGCACTTCGATGCAGATGAGGAGCCGCTGATTAATGGTTAGAAGGTTTCGAATGTTGTTCGGTTCGGGAGCCCTCCTTCTCCTCCTTTTCATCCAGCACCACTACTACCACCACTACTACTGCCACTGTAGGAGAGCATTAATTTCTATCACGCCCCGTGGCATCCAATTCGCAAGACTTGTGCCCCCACCCCACCCGGTTCCCGCAGATTATCATCCACACTTGACTAATGACAGACGTACGCGTGGCAGTGGAATAGGCGAAGACAACGAAGAGTTCGCACTCCCGGACCAGTGGAACCGGTTACATCACACCTCGCACACCTCTGCCACTGGCCAATTCAATCTTCTTCTGACCGCGGTTTGGATTTCAGCAGCAGCAGCAGCAGCATTCGGGGTCGTACTAGGAGCCGATCTCGTTATCGGTTCTTCCCGATTCCCGGTTCCAGGTTTTTTGTTGTTGTGGAGCTCCTGAATCCTAGCACGGGGGTGGCAGATTAGTCTGGGAGCTGGGATTAATCTGGTGGTTGCCGGGATCCACGCAAAACCCATCCATCTCGTGTGCCGCACACAATTTAACCTCCAATTACTCCCTCCTCGTCCTCCGAATCTGACGCTGGAAGGGAGAAAGTGAAAATTAATTTACTTCAACGTCTCCAATTGGTGTCCTGACGCGCGTACTGACACTTTGTCATTTGCATTTTCTTACCCTTCTCTCTCTCACTGTTGTTACCATTCTTTTAGAAGGTGGCCAAGCTACAACAAAACCGGCCATTACAATCTTTCAAGTGACAAAACGAAGAAAAAAAAAGTCCACTCGAGACTCTGGTCGCCTACGCGCCCTGCCATCACTTCAAAACCCTTGCCGGGACCTATAAATCTTAACCGGGTGGAGGCCGCACGGCTTAGATGAACATTAATTTAATTTGGATCTAGCTCGTCGGTTGCTTTTTTGCGTTGCGTCGTATCGCATCTCGCAACCAAACTGTCTTCGTACCTTAGAGCCTCTCTTGGGACCTTCTGACCTGATGGGCTGTTCAAAGGACGCCGGGGCCACAGATTCAAAATTTCACCTGTCCACGAGGAGTTCCGGGGTAGTTCCGTTTGGAGCACACGGAAACGGTCTATTCCGACCGGAGTTTGCGGCCCTCGTTGCGCGTGGTATTAATTTAATATAAAGTTTCCTTCTGCCCTTCTGTGCCCAAATGCCTTGGCGAATGTGTGACCTTCTTGAGGCTCGGTTGGACCTGACTGACAGGCCCCGTGGTGCCCGGTGCCCCGGTCTCGAACTGCTGCTGCCCAAAGATGGCCGACCGGCTCTCTGTTTGCCTTTCCTTTTGATCTTTCGAGCGTAGAACCGGTTCGCTCGGGGTAGTTTCCACTCCACTCATTCTCTCCCTTTCTCTCTCACTCTCTCTCTCTCTCGCACACATACACAGACACACATACACAGAGTCGGTTAACGTGTGAGCAAATCAGCAATAATTTCCGATTTCCTGATAAAGTGAAATGAACGAACGCTCGGGGGCGCCTACCCCCCCCCCCCCCCCCCCCCCGGTATCACCAAACCCGGTGCAAAAGGAATAAACTATTATTATCCCTTTATTGTGTATGTGTGCTTGTGTGTGCACCGCGTGATGTTGCCCATTTTTCGGCCGAGAAACCATGGGGCCACGAGGCCCATTTTTCTTCGTTTTGCGGGCCCGGACTACCCCGTAATCGTAAGTCTTCGTCTTCGGACGGACGGACGGACGGACGGTCGGTTCACCAACGGTACAGCCGGTTTCACCTCTCACAATGGGTCTCACCGGAGCACAAAACAAAACGAACGAAAACGGTGATGCCTTGCGAGAGGAGAACGAAGAGAACGAGAGGAAATGGGGGGAATAAAAACGCGAAGAAGGCTCCTGCTCGTTCCCTGCTACACTTCGAGACGCAGACTCAGGATGAATGGCAGGAAAATTTCCGGAAAATATTTCAAACACACAAAAACGGTGAAACGCTGGCTCACCCGGCATGCCCGTGGCCGTGAGTAGGGTTCGGAGCACGGTCATCGGATTTTCGGGTGAACGTCAAGCACCGTCGAACTGAACAATCTCTCCCACGAGAGCGCGATTAGTGTGCCCCCTCCCGTTCCGGAGAAGAAAAAAACCGGGAATCCACCTCTAGACCGCCTCTCGGCCTTAAGTACCGGACGGAGGCCACCATAACGAGCCTTCCGCCCACCCCGCCCTCCAGGCCCCCACCATATGAGGTGGAGTGACTGGGCGAACAAGTTTCGTCATTTATTTCACGAATCAGCACAACTCTCCTGAAGCAAACAGACAACAACAACAACAACAACACTGTGTATTGTGAAGAGGACAACGAGAGGAAGGCGAGGACTCGAGCAAAACGAACGGACCAGCCCGTGGGGAGCAGCAACGCGTTAAAGAGCCGAACAATTTATGCAGTCATTACTCCGAGGGAGTTCTCGTAGCCCGTCTCCCGTTTGCCAAACGCACTGGAAACAAAATGAAGGAGAAGCAGAACAAGAAGTTGTTGAAGGGATGGCGAATCATCATCGTCATCAGCGTCGTCGTCGTCGTCGTCGTCGACTTCAAAAGTCACCAGCGCGAAACGACGCTTCCCAATCAACGCGTCCTCGAGCAACCATTGATTGTCGACGTGGCCAACGACTCTGTATCTGTACGAATGTGTCCCTTCGTCCGTGTGTCCAAACGTGCAGACAGCGAAAGAGAGAGAGAGAGAGAAAAAGAGGGACTTTAGGGTGAAAATCAAAACGAAATGTTCCGAGAAACTGTTGTGTCATCTTGTGCCTGGTTCGTCGTCTTCTTCAAACCAACGCTGATGACCTGCTGCTGCTGCTGCCGGTGGTGGTGGTGGTGGAGACGCCAAACATCTTTTTGCTAGCCGACAATCTCGAATGTCGAGTCGATTCGCCACTTCAGAAAGAGTGATGTTGCCACCTTAATGCCACCACAGCTCTTCCGGCATCCAGCAGCAGTAGCAGCAGCAGCAGCAGTTACCGGCAGAGAGATAGACAGAAGGAAAGGACTATTCTATAGTACGACAGTCCGACAAGCGGGGACGAGGACACTTCCTGCGGGGTTGCGTGGTAGTTCGTCGGCCTTTTTCACCAAAAGCGATAGGGAATGGCAGACGGGCCTAGTATTGTACAGCCTAGAAGTCATTGGCACGCCGGAGACGTGGAGCGATAGTGCGCCACGGAGAAGCCTGGTGCGTCTGGAGAAACCCGTTTCCCTTGGACGTGCGGTGCGCAAAGTTGTATGGAAATGGACGGAGAGACAGAAAAATGATCCAAACGCTCTGTATGCACGTGCGTATGTGTGCCTGTCTGCGTGGAGTGTGCTCTACAAATGTTTGTACGAAAAGCTGTTAAAGGAATAGAATGGCCGTGGCCGTGGCTCTGCTGCCTGAGTTTTCTTCGCGGGTACTGGGCAACGTGAAAACGCGCGCGCACTTGGTGACACTTCTGAGCTTCAGCAGCATTCGACAACCATCAGTCGTAAAAACATACCATCCGGGGAATAATAGTTTGCCCATTTTGTTTTCTTTTTGTTTTTCCGCTTTACGCTTTCGTTTTTCTTTACATCCACAGAAGATCTAGTAGTAGTGCACTGGCTCGATAGTGGTGATGGTGCGGCACGATGCGAGTTGACAGACGCTTTATGTTGCGCGGTCGCTTTTTTCCGTTTTGTGCGATTGCAAAAGTTGGCGCACTTTGTCTGCTAATAACGTAACCATTTTTGGGTAAAAGCTTTCTCTACTAGTAGGGCTGATGGTGTAGAGCGAAAGGAAGGCAGAAACTTGTGCAGTAGTTTCATCAATCTTTAAATAAGTTGGTTGTATCATGTTTGTAAACGATTCCATTTTGTACCAGTATGCAGATAGAGGCGGCTATTGCTGTAAGTTGCTTTGCTATTTTGTATCATATTAGTTGGGTTTTTACAATTCCTTGATGAAAAATCTTCAATTTTTTTATATTTTGTTTTGTATAAACTATGATTTTGTAACATAAAATTAATTTCCCCGATTCTTAGCATATTAAACGATACTTTGTTTAATTTTGATATCCAGGTGTATTGCTTTCAATTCATTAGAAGCTGTTTCTACGGTTTGTAGCCCTCAAGAACGCTAATAGCTTCTTAACGTTCTTAATCTAAACTGAGGAATTGCTTGTTAGGCAACAATTTATTAATGTTTAAGTAAAATGGATAAGATAAGCTTCATCTGTCCATCAACGATCATATATAAAAGGCTATACTAACAATGTGTTGTTGCATGTTGTTGTTGTATTGTGTTGAAACATAAGACATTAACTTTTTTTTAATATTACAGATACGACATTTTACAACTAAAAAATCGAAAAATCGGTGAAAGACTAAAGACTAAAAAATTGACTTCGATCACAGGAGGTTATTACGATGATGGGAAGTTAGTTTGAAATATTTGTTTTTTCCTTTTCTTGAAACAATAGAAAAACCTGCTGTTTGTTAACATGTAATCCTAAAAGGCCCCTTCGTTACCGAACACCTGTGGACCAATACTTTACTCCCTCAAAGCCCCAAAGAAGCTAAAGATTCAAATCCTCTTTACAAAGCTCTGTTTATCAAGTTCAACAACTTTTTCCACCACCTTTTTTGCATTGACAAAAGCCCGCTTCCCTCGTGTTTCATGTACAAGGAATTGCAATTCAGCTACCAGAAGCAAAACACAACACATCTAAGCTCGTCTAGAGGCCAAAAGAAGGGCACACACTTGTGCATCCCCGAGACCGGATGCACGCCCGGAAGGTAATTGCAGGGGCCAGGTTAAAGAAGCAAAGCTGCACCTTTCTCTCTCTCTCTCTTCCCTCTTTGTAGCTTGTTGAGACTTCTTCAACTATCGCTTCAGGTGATTCGCAACCCGTACCGACGATACACGCTCATTCACGAGACGCGTAACGCACTCCCGTGTTGGTAACTAGAGAATGGGGACAATATAATCGATTTCGCGAGTCGATCCAACCAACGAGTTGCAGCCAACAAGGCACTGCGTGACATTCTGCTCCCTGCTTCCAGCTCCTCGCCGTTCCATGGTCGTGGTAAACAAGGATATTTAATGAGACTGAAACTATTCAAAGAAGCAGCAACGTCCGCTCCAGGGACATCGACTTACAAGAGCAGAGCCATCGGGACCATCACACAAAAAAACCTCGCCGCTCGTCTCCGAAACAAACGAGCTTCCACGAAACGTTGTACGAAGGATGCCCTCGCGCTCGCGTCTGTATGTGGTTTCTTGTGGAGAAATGGCGTAACAAATGCAAAATGGTGTGCGTTCTCCACAACCAGCACACCAGCACCACACGAAACCCTTTGCCGTGGCGAAGTGCTTCATCAGATAAAAGTAAAAACGAATCACATATGTGATCCCTTCCCCACCCTAACGCGAACCGAACCTTTCGGTCCGCCATTTTGTCATCCGGTCTCAGCTGCAATTCTTGCTGGCTTTTGGAGAACTCACGGCCTGAACAGGGGACGCGAAACGGTGCAGCAACGGCAGCACCAGCAGCTCAATCTTGTTGCTTTCGTGTGCGCGATGTTCCGGAGGTCGCTTCGAGGTGCGCCTCCGCTCGCACAGCATCCAATGGGCCGCCAGAGGAACCGAAACCCCCGAAAGGACAATGAAAATGTAATTCCATAAAACTTTTTTCTCCCTCCTGAAAGGGGCTCCCTCTGTTGCTGCTGGTCCTGCTATGTGTTTAGTGATGCGCACTCGTTTATCGAAAACATCCGACGACGACGTGGCGCGAGCGTGTGGGCCACCGAGGGCCACCCAAACGAGCTCGACCACTCGCTCGCTCGCTCGCTCGCTCGCGTCTGATAAGATTTCCGAATCGAATAAAGGCGAAAAAGTTTCGTAACGTTACCGTGGCTGGTTCAGCGGTTTAAGCGAGCGAGTTGCGTTGGCATCGCGGGAAGGCAATACGGTAATAAGGGAGGAAGCTCGGAGAGGAGCAATGTCCTGAAAAAAGGGGTTCATTTTGCCATCCGCAAATATGCATACACAGCACCGGCACCGGCACCAGCGGTGGTGCAGCTTAATGGAGGAACTTTTTAACGAGTATATTCCTGCAGCAGGGAGCAGCAATGGTGGTGAAGGTGGTCACGAGACTGTCACGTGTCTCGCTACCAAGGGCTCGACGAAGGTAGTGCTAATGCACTGCAGGCGCACTGGAGAAGCTTGGCATTGGCAGTGTAACGGATTCAGCTAAAAAAAACGGGTGCTCTAGTGCCCTGGATGAGCGTTCATTTTTATCATTCTATTAGTGCTGCTAATGGTGCCTACGACTAGCCAGCAACGACCGAGTGGAGTGGAGTTGTGATTGTTAAATGAAATGATCGCCATCAGCAGTAATGAATCGCTCTTCAAAGTCTGGAATGGTTTCAATAACTCGTTTCATAAAAGTTGATCACGTTATTGATGAGTCCTTGACGGACAGATGAATTCATCCGGTGACAAACACATTTATCCGCCGTGGCAGGGATGGAAGTTCGATTGGAATTCAATACTTGGAATGATTGCTCTACGCGGAACTCCCAGCCCCAGCGTACAACATTGTGGATCTACGTGACTGAACCGAGAGCGAGCGAGCGAGCCGCTGCTCTAATATGCTTTTGATTGAAAAACCATAGAAAAATGGACACTGGGCGGACGGTACAAGTGACGTGACCCAGCGTGCTGAATTGCATTTCCCGGCAACAGAGTGGCATTCTTGTTACAAGGATAGCAAAAGCTGATTCTACGATCAACGCAATATAAAAGCCTTCTAGCAAGAAGTTTCTAGGTCTAGCATTCCAGAGAAAAGGGAAATAATCTCTTTGATCCAACTAAACGAACGATACTATTTTTAAAAACATCCTCCTTTACTCCGTTTTAATTGTATTCTTAAACCAATTCCAGCAACAACATTGCACTCCACATGGCTGCGCTTACATTATGGTCGACTTGGACAGTTTCTAGAACTCAAAGCACGATTGGTATGAATTTTCCTGTTTTTCAGCTGTTTTGGTAGCCACCTGGCAGTCGTTAGCGATGCCGAAAGCCAATTTTGAGGACACACGATACAGTTTCAATGGTATTGCGTTTGGTGCCGCGATATCGACCACGCCAATCAACTTATTGTTTTATTCGTTTGATCTATAGTAGCCTAACCATGTAGACTTATCATCGATAAGCTTCTGTAAGCGCTTTCATATTATTAATGTTATTTATAGACTATCTTTAACAATACAAATTCTTGTTTCGAGTGATTTTTCCTTTGCGGTAAATTCTAAATAAAACATATTGAGTTTAATAATATTTTTAAACATTCAAACCTTTGTAATTGAAACACGTGACATGCACTGTCTACTTTTTATAACATGAAATTATCTATATTATCTCTTGGTTAATTTCAGTTCAATGTTGGTGTCTTATTCTTTTTTTATCGGATTCTTTTGGTGGCTAGTATGCAAAATCGTAGTGGTGGGCTCCAGGCAAACTGGTAGATTATGACAGGATTGTTTTTCGAATGAAATGGAATGAAGAAACATTTTCTCAACATTTCAACAGTCCCCACAAAATGGAGTTTGAGATCCGTGGCCTATTTAACGATTTAAATATTTGTTACAAACCCCTGAAATTTTACAATTCTACCGGTTACCTGGCGCCTCCATCATCGGGTTTCGGCAACGGAGCTACATCATTTCGTTTTGCCGGGGCGGCAACCAGTTTTGGAATTGCCATTAGCTCTCTGGTTAAACATGTACCTCTAAATTATGTGATAAAATGGCCCTTGAACTGGTTAATACTTTCTTCTGCGGCCCGCTGACTGGCTGTTATTTTCTTTTGCGGACCACATGCTAGATAGATAGAGTTAATTTTAACGTTAGATTTTTCATAAAATGTGCACAAAACGGTGGAATTTCCGAGTTATCATTCTGTCAGGACGCTACACGGTTGTCACAGTGGTGGTAGCTTTGGTCGCCAGCTGAGGTGAGTCGTGTTTTGGATAAACATTTTTTTTCATTTTCGTCTCAGTTGCCATTGATAGTTTTTGGCAGCCAGACTCTTGGAATAGGGCCCATAATCATGATAAACCAGTTTGAAAAGTAGCAGAGCATTGCATCAGCAAACCAAAAAGACATAAAGCGGACAAATGCTGCTACAATAGAACTCCGAAGCAGACCAAGCGCAACCGAAAACATGCTCAATTCATATTAAAAGATAAGTTGCCTTTTACATCAATAAAAGAAAGAAGTAAGATCTTTTTTCCTAAAATCATTAGTTACATGTCAGCGGCCGTGCCTGAGGCGCTTTTGTTCTCTTAAATTGTAACGAAACATGTACAGTTCACCCATCTATCCCATTGACTCCGCCCGTGATCATATTTCACATTTTTTCTTCATTCTTTTCATCACACTGTCTCATAATTGCGTCAATTTTTTCAAATATGAAATGCATGGCCACGTGCACACGGCCACGGAAGAACATCCAGAACTCCATCATCGTCACCACCACCTGAGCACCGTTCACCTGTACGCGAAAATTCGAAAAATGTTCCCCATATCACATTCCTTCTCCCGAGGGTACGTCGTGTTAATAGTTCCAGCAAAAGTACCAGCGCTGATCGTTGTAAAGTGGCGTACAGCAAAAAGACACACATTCTACTGGCGCAATATACACGATGATTTATCAGCCCAACCCACCGTTACCACCCACCACCCGGGTGAGACTTTCATTCGTTAGCCTCGAGGCTTTTGAAGTGGCACCGCTCCGTACGGACTGATTTGTCATTTATGTCACATCAATTTTACATCCGGATTGGCAGCAGAAAAAAAAATCCATCCATCGCCGTGCTCGTCATCCCGGACAGAGGGGCGGCATAAACAAAAACCCTGGCAACTCCCGGCACACGATCCACAGAACGCGCTGATGTCACGGTCACCGGCCCACGGGTACCTGCGAGAGTTCGCAGCCTCTCGCGTGGTCTCAATCAGCAGCGCTTTCCAAACGACGACAAAAAAAGGACGACACAGGACGAGCGAAGGCTGATTGGTGCGGATGCGGGCACTTCAAGGTAACATTCCAGTCACCGTTTCTCAAGATTTCATTTTTGGCCCCTTTGGCGACCTCACGCCCCCGACATGGGCTCCCTCATGGAAACGCCCAAAATAATCTTCCAAAAAGGATGCATTCCGTGAGATCCGGGGGCCTGGCCCAGGACCCAGCTTTTTGTTTAAATCCCTTTCTTATCCCTCCCTTCTTCTTCACCGGAGGAGGGAGGTTGATGTTGATTCATGGTTCGCTCGTCGGTATATTACCTTTTTATCAGGTTTTATCTTTTGCCAGGCGCAATGGGTTCAGATTTCAATATCCATCTATTTGCAGCGGCATCTTGCTGTCTAGAGCGCCGGGATGCCAAGAAGATGCGACCAGTGGCAGCCATCGGAGTCGACGGCAGAATGAAACGATGCATACAGTAGTGAAGCGAGTGAGCTGATTTTCTGATGGATTCTGACGACCTCGACCTGCAACCTGTCGGTGGAACGATAGCAAGTAAAGGAGTAGGATTTATCGAGTTGTTGCCCCTTTTTCATGATCAGAAGAAATCACGTAAATCCGTAAACTACTAAGGTACGTTACCGATACTTTACGAGACGGTTCCAGGGGAGGGGGACATAAAATTGACTGAATAAGTCCTCATTTTCAGTGCTTCAGAGTCGTTAATCTTAACGCCCTTCCAAATGAAGCACTTTTACGTTTTTCTTTAACGATTCTCTACAAGTTTTTGCCTCACAATTCCATTGTTGAATCGTTCCACAACTTCCTCAACACAACTCAAAAAAAGCAAAAGAATGACTGCTGCTCCTTGTTTATCTACGCGTTACTACTGCGTCCTACTGAACTGAATTTGCATTCCTTCGCCACCGTTTTCCCCACAAAACACAATCGTGTCTCGATCGAAGTCGCCTGGCAACGGAAGCCCCTCAGGAGCCCCGGTCGAGCGGAAAAAACAAATCGAAAGCAGTTTATCACAAGTTTGATGTGTCCGCTGTGACGCTTCGACGAGTTTGTCCCACGAGTTTGTCACCATCATCACCGTCACCGCCGTCACCGGCAGCGTGCGTGCGTCAAATGCTATCAGCGCCACCGAGACCGTGGCCAAAAACCTCTCCGGACAAATGCTAACAAGTTTACCGGTTTTGCCCTGCGAACCAAGCGAGCTTCGGAACCAGCCAACTGTATGATTTATGGTGGCTCCTCTTCCCATTCCCTGGCCGCCAGCTCTTCCCCTTCACGCCACGCCAGACAGAAAAGCTACATTTTCAAACTACACCAGGCCTCAGGGCCTCAGGGTGGCCCGGACCACGGCTCCTGGATGACACAAAACCTCCGAGCGGGTTTTGTATCCGCTCACCGCGGCTCGAAACTATCGATTTCTCCTTTTGCGCACTAACCACCATCCTAACTTTCTCGCTCGACTGTACGTTGGACGGTTTGACGACGACCGGGAACCGGTACGATAGGGTTGGTTGGTTGGCTGGCTGGCTGGATGGCAGCATGGAGTGACACTAGCTTCCTGTTCCAGCTGTTCGTCGCGTGGCACGGTACCGAAAGGACACGAACGGCGAATGAACACCCGGATCACGATTTCAATTAATCGAGCACATCTCCTGCACACTCTCCACCTCTCTCTCTCGCTGCAGAAAAAGAGGGAACCGAAAAAGATGTCCAACGATGGTGTGTCCACTGGTCTCGCAGCCGGAGGCTGTGGTCTCGTTTTGGGAAACACCAGGCAATGGGAACCGACGGTTCTTGTTCGGACAAAACCCGCAAATTACCGAGCTGCTCCTGCTGCTCCCTCTGGCGCTCTCTAACGCGCGCGTGCGTTGTATGTGCCCTTAACCTCACTTTGCGCAAAACAGTCGCCCTCGAGGGCTCCAGTGACCAGTCGTGGAGGACACGACGGGGACTGCAACCCGGTATTAATTTGTCCACCACCGAAACCGCTACCATCGAACGCAGAGCATCGCACCGTGGCGCCTCGTCGGAGAGACCGGAACTTGAACCGGTACCGGTACCGGTACTAACCGATTCATCCGGATACTCTGACGCGATACTCAGGCCAGGAGTCAGGAGCCATTGTTTAGACACAAACTGTTTCTGTTGTAGCCAACTGGATCGGATGCACTCTTTTTTGCGTGTCTGTCGTTGTGTGCTTGTCCGGATCCAGGGAACTCAAACCCCAAGCTGATCGTAGTAAGCCGATGCCACACCGCCAAGCGGCTTCGACGTTGAGGAGTTTCGCGGTTTTTCAGCGATTCGATAGCTCGTGCTCCTTGAAACCTGAAATAGTTTCCAAAAGAGGCATAAAGCCCAACAGCAGCAGCAGCAGAGCGTCCTTTCTCGCTAATACCTGCAGGTTAAGTGCTGGGCCTCCTAGTACCTGGCCCAGTATCTGATGACCTGATGGTGGAAGTCCTGGTGAAGTGACTTCTGATGGAGTGGGGGGGGTGACTGGGGTTTCATTAAATGGAAACTCATGTTTTCGGTCACGCCATGAACCGACAAGGCCAGGGAGACAAGGGGAACAGAGGTGGAGACCTCATTCAGTTGCCGAAGTTCCGGTGCAATTTGATGCTCGATGCTTCCGCCACCACCGTGGTGGCGGTGGTGTGCAAACGATTCCACTCGGCCCCAAAAACCACTCGGTTTCCGATTCGGGGAGAGTGAGGTCCCGGAGGCACGAGTTTCAAATTCAAAAACCTTCATCCTCTCAGTCCATCAACCGGACCGGGGACCTTCCTATTACCCGCCTGCAAGGTGTTGCCCTGGCCTGGCTTTCCCAGCCGGTTAATTCGAGACTAAGAAACTCTAGCCTTTCCGGGCATCCTGGCATCCCGGGCACTCGGCCGATCGACATCCGAAAAAGGGCACCATCCGAGTTTGGTTTTGATAAACTTCCCCGATGGCCAAGCAAGAATGTTGCCAGCATGATGCAGCAATAAACTTTTCCCAGACAGTCCCGGTGAGGAGCGAAACCATCCGCATCCGATTCTGGTGCCGTGGGATCGATCGAAATGAAATTCCGCTCGAGGCCGGCATGACCGGTTATTCTTCTTCTTCTTCTTTTTCTTCTACTGACTTCCTCCGGCACGAGTCTTCATCATTGAATTAGTGATTTCAGCGTTTCGTGTTGTATCTCTTCTTCTGCTTCATCGTTTCAGTCTCATTCTCCTCCACCGGAAGGAGGAGAACCACCCGGAACACCCGGAACACCCGGAACAACCACCACCTCACCACCCCGAGAGTCGATTTCGAGCCGGTCCGGTTGTCGGTGGCGCTAAAGTTGAAAAGTATTTCAAATTATCGCCCATTATCACTCAATTAGTGCCGGAGCTGGCCACAAATTATGAAACGCTGACCGGGGGCGCACGGGCTACCCTGAACGTGGTGCTCGACGCTGGACACTTGGAGTGCGGTTCCGGGTAAATCCGAAGGCCGCGTAGGCATTTCTGCCCCCCCCCCTCCCCTCGAGGCGGTCCAGCGTGACCGCGTAGGAGCAGTAGGCATTCCTAATTAAAAACTTTTCAATTCCTCGCCCCCACAAGGACGTTCCCTTTTTTGTTCCCTCTTCAAATGTGCTCCAATGCCGGATCTTGAGAAGCTTGCGCGAGAATAACTTCCCTGGGGGGGGGGGGGGGACGGAATATTAGCAACTGCCCGGTTCCGGGACAAAAATGTGTAATGAACGAACGAAATTCAAGAAGCGGAAGAAGAAGAAGTACGCGGACCTTCTACAAGGAAACAGGAATTCCAGGAGTAATGCTCCGTGGTCTAGACTCCTAGTCTTTTGGTAATGAAACTTTCGCCTGTCTTCCTGTTTTTCCAAGGGTTTTCCACGCTAATAGGCTTATACTGCTGCACCTCGGCATGATCCTCGAATATATTACCCCGACAACGATGATGATGGGGAGGAGGAGGCGGCCGTGTAACCGTGCGGCCATGAGAACCAAAGCGAGCCCCTTCCAGTACGATCTACTTGACGAATCCTCTGCCCACCGCGACCGTCACGCCGTTGCGCCGTCCTGTGGTGTCGTGGAACGTCTTCCACGGGGCACCTATAATCGAATCATTGAATTAAATTCGTTCAATCCCACCCCACCCCCCTTGACCTTCTCGACCGAACCGTGGCACTTGTGGCCGATGGGGTCGTGCGCTGGCAGCTGCTGCTTACTGGCCGGTCTTGGACGGCGATTAATAAGCTTTCGGTCGGCTAATCGAGGTTCGGGAATCGTTTTCAGCCAACGCCACTCGTCTCGGCTTGACTACTTGACTAACCCACCGACCGTTAACCGACAACCGTTCTACCGGTAATGCCGGCCGGACGATCACACTCCCTAGCAACGCGCCAGCAACGCAGCAGCAGCAACGCGCGCGTTAAACGGATTATTTTTCGGTTTCGGTCTCTCGGCAATTCGCTTCAACGCTCTCGACTATCGCACGCACCGAACCCACCACGGGGCACGTTTCTTTCTGGGGACGGTTCTGGGCCCCAGAAGGAGAAGTCAGTGTAGCGAAGAAAAGAAGAAGCAGTTGCACGGAAAACGTTGAAACGAGAAACTTAAGGAGTTTTGGCACGAGCCTCCAGGAAACTCAGAGTCTGAGACAATTGAAGTGGACGGTCGAAATCGATGGCAGGCAGCATCCCTTTGGGGGGGATGTGGGAGGTGGTTGAACCGTAGAAACTGTTTTTTTTTTCTTTTCTGCACTCCAAACCAAAGTTATGCGAGCGGTACTTTCAGGGGTTCGCTCGTGTTGGTTGGTTGTTTTTAGTAAAAGTAAAGTCAAATGTTTGCTTAGGCCTTGACCCTGTCTCTGCTGCTCTAATGTGAACGGGTGCGTTAGTGCAAACATTATTAAAGCTAATCACGGGGAATTAATAATAAACTTAAACAAAATGGAAATAGTGTCAAGGTTTTGCAAGGGTCATTGCACACAGAGTGGCCGGGATTGTTGTACAGAACATAGCTTTAACGAAGGATTAATTTTATTTCAATAGTAATGAATAGATTTTTATAAATTGTTTTTATTTTAGCAAAAGAAAAGTAACTATTCCTTTAGTACTTAAATACATGTTTCCCCTGGTAATGATAATTTTACTTGAACAGGGGATGAAAGGCTTAAAGCGATACCTTCTACCAGTTGAAGATAAGAGTAGAGGCCCACCATCTGCCGTCTAATGGTGCTACATAGTACATCGCATCGCAGTTTCACCTTAAAGTCGGTCCAACGGTGGGACCAAGTGAAAAGGGTAATAACCAGCGACACGTCTACAAGCTGGGCTCCGCACGTAACCGGTTGGTAAGTTTGCAGCGTGTAAGATTAGGCTATAATGTAATTATTATTTCAAGAAGAGAAGGAGAGTAATATCCAATTTAAGGATTAAAACGCGACCTAAATGAAATTGGATGATCCGATGATTGGGTAACAAATAACTATTAGGCGTATTATGGCCCGAGAACAACTTTGAATGACGGAGAGGGGGTGTAATGAGGAATTTTTAATGTTATAATAGCTTCTTTTGTTTATTAATTGGCCAAGAATGATACCACTAACTTGGATATTAAACTGCTGAGCTTTATCTAATTGATTTGTTATTTGGAAAAAAGATGTTCTTATGAAAAGCCATCGTAGTGGGAATTGAAAAGACCCTTTCTTTTTCTAGGAAGAATTAATAGCAGAATTTCTGAAATAAAACAGGATCTAACAAAAAGGCATTATGGTTCAAGATTCCAAAAAGGCCAAAAGGTTTTACTAAAGGCGGCAATCGATTTCGCTAAATTAGTTGTGAAAGTATTAATACATTTTTTGACTGCTGGCAAGTTAGATGATTACGGCAAACTGAAGGTATTCTTCAGAATTTCTCAGCAGCAAATTATAATTTATTCGGCCTAAATAAGGCGGAAAATGGCGAAATAATAAAACAAATGAATGTTTAAAAGTGCAGACAAAGACTCCTTGAGACCGTGGCCGTGTAAATAAAGTAGCGTTTTAGGGCAGAATTTTTTATGATTTCTGTTTTCGAAACAATAATATTTGTCTAATTTACCCGTTTGCTTCATTTCTATTTTATAAAATTAAACCTTTTCTTAAATTATTGATCAACAACACTAACAACAACCAATACTTGTATGGGATCAATGCTGCATAAGTATGAACCATCGTAGATTGTCGAAATTATTATTTGTTGAAAAGGATTAAAAACTTAATGTTTCATAACAGAATCGCTTCTGTGTGTTCTAGATATTAAACTCAAATAACAGCAATGCCGTAATCTGAATTTCAAATTAAGCTCTTCGCAAAACAAAACGAAATGTTACAACAAACGCTAACATCTTGCACATCAAATCATTAGTAGCCAGAAGAATTGAAACATAAAGGTCAGCTCCATGCTACTCCCTACCACAACCTAAACTTACATACTTTGTAACCCAAATTCCACACAAATCAAGCATTACTCAGCCTTTCAAACAAGCGCAAATGGTAGTAAATTTCAACGCTCCGCATCAGCAAATTCAATCGCAACCAACTCATGACAAACGCCCGCCTGAACCCGTGCGGTACTGTGACCTCCACCAACCACCACAGTGGCCGAAGGACGCGCGCGAAATGGCGAGAAAATGATTCCAAAGGATGTCACTTTAGCCACCGATTTCTGACCCCATTATGCACCCCGGCTATGGGCCACCGACCGACCGTCCGGCTAACGGACCGAGGCCAGGTTGTTTCGGCAAGTCATTCTTTTCCATTCCGCTGCAGAGAGTGGCCACGGGGGGAAGAGTGCTGCACTCTCCAGCAACCACCGGTCGGTGGTGGTCGAAAACGGTGGCATGTTTAAACGGTCGGATCGGATCGACACAAAAGGACACAAAAGGAGCTTCACTCCCACCACAAACTCCCTGTGAATGGGGGTGCCAGGAGGGAGGAAGGGAGTGGTTTTCCCCCCTTTCTGCAAAATGGGAAAACTTTGCATTATCCCTGTCATTCGACCGAACAATATTTGACAACTTATAGAATAGGCGCCACATGCCCGGCAGAGGGGTGGCAGTCGCCACACCAAGAGGAGGGGGTGGGCATGTTTTTAAAGTCGTCTCAAGAATGTGGGACCCCCTTTGGAAAGTTTGTGGCGCCGGGGGTCCGCCGCGTGCCACCGACCGACAAATATTGAAATACATTAGATGAGAAAAACTTTTCGGCTCCACTCCACCGCCGTGCCTCGTGTTGTGACTCGACGTGGCGCCCCCTGTGGCGCGTGCGACTTCACCCTTTTGCACCCAGCACCAGGATCATCCCCGCTTTCCTGTGTTGTTGGGTGTTATTTTTGGCTGTTTAGTGACTGAATTCCAAAGCAGCTGGAGCAGCAGCAGAGGAGACAACAGACTCTCCCACTGACACTGACTCACGAGGGACTAAAACTATTGTCACTCGGTCTCCGTCTCTCTCTCTCGCTCTCGCGTTCTGTCTCCCTTTTAGGTCGCTTGTCATCCAAGCAGCCAGTCAGCGGGCCAGCGAGTGCTTTGCGTGCTCACGATCACTTGTTGTGTTTGAGGTTATGCGAGAATATCGGCATCCGGCGCTCAACTCGGGGGTGCTTGGGCTTCGTTTGCGCTGTTACTTTATGCGCCATCCTGTCACTTTACTGTCACGCCAAAGTCTGTTTGGCGAGCGCTCCTTGTTAGCATCCACCACCCCCCCAACACCCGGCTCGTGCTCAAGGACGGAATTCAAACTCTTTTTCAATTTCCATTCCAATTCTCTCGCTTGCAGCAAGAAAGTTGTCCCCTGGATGCCTCTGCGACACCATCTCACACTCGTTCCTCCTCTTTCCGAGTCACACTGAATCGCATCGACGATCCCGATCGCCCTCTGGGCATATCACGGCCCACAAGGTGGTTCGGGTACCCAACGTGGGCGCTCCGGGCCTCCAACGGGAATCGATTATTTTGATATGTAAAAAAAAGTTTTTCGGTGTCAAATGGAGGCGCAAAATTTGACACCGCTGCGTTTAACTTTCTTCGAGACCCGACACCGACTCCGAGATGGGGGTGTTTGGGTTTCGGTGGAGGAAAGGGAGGGTGCGAGAGGGTTGCGGGATGATTTTTGGTAGGAAGTTTGTGCGAGCGGGCGACGCCAAAGAATGACGCGCGAACCATTGCGCAAGTATTGCCGCTCCGCTCTATTTGCTGCTTCACACATGAAATGCTCTTGCCAGTTTGTGCCAGTTCCCTGTCGCCGCCGAAGAACTTACACCTCCGGCACCTTGTTACTGGGTGTTTTGTTCCGACGGTGGCGCGCGCACACGGGAACGCCGTGACGCCGTGATTCAAAGGAGAAATTACTTCCGTTTGACGAACCGCGCGCTACCATCGGGCGGTTCCATCGCCCATTCCTGGCGATTGTTTTCCGAATACAGTTGCCAGAGTGCCATTTGGTTGATTGGTGTTATCGCGTGGTGCCAGTGCGTGGTGTGGCTGGCTGGAAAGCCGTTGGTGCCGTTGGTGTTTTGCAATCCGTTCACTTATTGAAAATTGGAATTTTGCTCGCATCTCCATCTACGCTGATCGATAATAATGGAACGGTGGACAAAGGAGTATCTTTAGCTATTGTAAACAGTTGCTTCCAGGCATCGCAATCGTTCTTCCCGGGGGTGCGATAAGTAATGAATATCTCGGAATGTGGACAATGGATGTTGTTCATTTGATCGCCTGTGTCATTGTCATAGCGATTCTTGCGATGAGGCCTTTTTGTAATGCTTGTAAAGTGCTTGTATTGTTTCACTAACATCTTCGACATGTTCTATGGATGCATTGTGATAGGTTTTACGGACTGACGGAAGATTTAAAATGATAATTTCTTCGATGTAGTTGCATTTGTTTGACGTTTATGTAAAGACTTCAAACTAAAAGGACCTCTTGATGCTTTTTTATAGTTAATTATGTAAAAATCGCTTTTTTAGGTAGAACAATAAAAAACGTTATTTTTTTAACTTCAAAAATGTGTCAAAAATCGAAAAATTGGAGTTTTAGCAAAAACTTAACAGGCCTTCCTGAATAAAATTGTAATCTTTGAAAATAATATTGATTTGTTTTATTCTGACTACCCATCACGAACCTTTTGTTATCCGAATCAAAAGACTTGAACCTTTAAGCGACGAAACCGGTTTGATCATTGATGAATGCGCCACTTTTTCAACTTCGAAAGTCTGTAAAAATCAAAAAATGTGATCAACAAAACCTCAACGGGCACCTGAATAAATTTATAATCTAACAAAAACTACTGGGTTTGTATATTTCAGATGAACCAGCACTTGGCACTACCGGAAAAGGTACATTTTTGCAAACCACGCCTTTCTACATTTGATTTCTTTTTATGAAGTTTTTACTAATCTTTTAGTTATTAAAATATTCTTGAAAACTTGTAGTTTGCTGTGACATTCGCTTGAAAAAATATGATTGAATATTTTCTCCCAAAAAAATCGTCAAAATTTAGCCATTTTTACCCCAATTATCCTAGGTTCCCACTTAACAGGCACTAATGCTGGACGGTGAGGGGGGAATTATCCTAAGCCTCCACTCAACAGGCACTAATGCTGGAAATCGTTCTCCAAAACCAAGCTACACTTGTAAGTTTTACTCAGCCGTACATAACTCGCACCGATCCCAGGAAATTGCTTTACAATGAATCGCCAACATTATGTCGAGAAATCAATAACACAACAAGCTTATCGGAGGCCAAAGAGTTCTCTGAATATTTGGTTCGCTCGACGAACACTCAACGATTCAAAGTTTTCTATTGTAGTTCTACCAGCACATTGATTTTATACTATCCTCTTAACATGAAATAAACAATCATGGAAATAACATTTCTTTTACCACCGATCAACATCCTTCAGTTGAAAGGCGAGTACGATAAGAGCGTCTTTCAATGACGTGCTCCTCGCTTAAAGCATCACTAACCATACACACAGTTGTTAATACAAATGATGCTCACGCTTGCGCTTCGTTATCTTCACTGGCACAAGGATGGAAGCATCATTTCACACAAGAGCTTTCTCTTCGAAGCACGTCTCCATCCTGAGCTGATCCCGAGTCGCGAGCAACATAGTTACGACCTTTTCACTGCTGCATTGTGCAACACAATCCCGTTTATGTTGTTCCCCTGTCCTACTGCTAATAATTTAACGGACAACGGATTCAAGTGACCAACACACTGCATCGGCTTACCATCGATCAGCAAGCAGCACAGTGATCTACGGCGCCACTGTGACGAGTCCAAAATGAAGTACCTTAGGGATCTGTGGTCAGTCCTTGCTCTGTTGTTGCTGTTTCTGCTATGAAAATACTGGATACAACCGAGATACGGAGGAAATCCAGCTTTTTCCGCAAGTTTAATGATGCTTGATATCAAAAACATTAACGAGATTATTATGTTTTCAACCAAAGACATTGAGCATCTGCAGATTATAGAAATGTGTTATAGAAAAGGCTGAAAAGTATATCTCATTAGCTCCAACCCGTTCTGTGGACACTCACTCAACACCAAGCCACCCACTGTGGCAGAACGAAACGAAGAAACATCCACCGCAGTGGCATTGCGGGAAAAGTAAAGACTTTTCTGCAACGACGTCGCTCTGGCTCTGGCACTGACCAACGTCTTAACCGGCAGCGATTGCAAAGAATCACCAACTCACCACAAAAGCTGCTCCTGTCCGGCTCGAATCGAATGCACTCCCCCGTTCGTTCGTTCGTTTACACACCAGCCAGCAGGCACGTCCGGTCCGGAGCTGACCAACCACCCTCTCAAACCACCATTCCCAGTGGCCTGTCACACGTCAGAAAAGGGATTTCCTCTCGACACTCGTGATGCTTTGTTGCTCTTTCCAGTCCAGTCCGTTTTTTTTTCTTTCTTTTTTCCTAGTATCGACCACACGCCAGTTGACGCCCGGACCAACCAAGAGCGTCACGACGTCACCGTCGACTCACTGGGCCCTGGTGGTGGTCTCTGTTTAATGAACGCCACGAGATCCTGCGAGCGGCCGTCCGTACTCCGTACGCTCGAAGCATCGCAACATCGAGGACGAGGACGCCATTTGTCAGCTGTCCCCGGGAACTGCTCCACGAATGGTGGGAGGGCGAAGCATTTTAAACTCCTTTTGCCTGCAGCGAAATAAGTCGTTTTCAATTAATCCCAAACCACGGGACCGGACGGGACAGGATGGGTCCATTCGGGAAGAGGATAGCGAGCAGAAAGCAGAGAACGCTTGATAATGAATGCTGTCGCCAAGGGACCACCGCATTCTGTTCGAAGAACGAACTCTGTGTGCTTATAGACGAAGAACGCGGATATAGTTACTCGGTGCGTGCTTGTCTCTCTGGCTCATGAATCAACCGTGCGTGAACGTTGTCCCAGTGCGTCGGTAATCGTTCCGTAACCAGCATCACACTCCGCACGGCGCCTGGTTGGTTAACTGGTTTGGAATTGAAACGACAAGCGAACGCCATTGCCTTCGCATATGATGATTTCTAATTAAATTATCTTTCCATTTAACCATCGAGTACGTGCATAGCACTAGAGTTCGGTAGGAACAATGGTACAACGAATCGTCTCTCGAGGGAAATGCGACGCTGCTCGCGATTGTTTGTCGTGCAAAAAGCTGCTTCTGCTTAAAACGCTTCCATTTCACGATAACCGACGCGAACACACTGCGGGGGTTTCCGGGCGTGATTGCGACACTCCTCTCACCTCCACCTTCCCCTGGTTTGCGGTTATTACCGGTTCGAAAGCAATATGGCGCAGACAGGCAGCGCAGTCGTGTAAACAATCCGAGGGCGTGTGGCGTCTGTGAGTAGCGTTTGCACGCACGCACCAGCAGCAGCTCCAGCTTTCGTCAAAACATGCCAACGTGATGGAACGGCGAGAGAGAGAGTGTCAAAACCGCGGCCAAATGTTTAATTTAAATTCCATCCGGAGATGGTTCGATTTTCCGCTCAATTTCGCTAAAACAATCAACGTCCCTTCCCGCTGCTGCTCATGGTGGTGGTGGTGGTCGCGACGGTGGTCGGGTTGTTTGTTCGCTCTCCGTCTCTCGCTCGATCGCCGGTAGTTCATCAACTGCGTTGCGCTGTCAACTACAGCGAAGGAACCGGGGATTTAGCGACGGAATCCTCTAAAAGCGAGATTAAGAAATTGTGCCATTGCCGGAAAGGTAGCAGCTCGATTCTGGCGTGAAAAACGGGAAGAAAAGCTTTGGTTTCGTGGTTGGTGAAGATGGAGGGCCCCGCAGGAAGGTCTGGAAAGTGTTGTGGTACCCAAGGACCAAACATTCTGGCCACGAAAATCATTTAACGGAACAGTGAGAGTGATGATGTGAAGCCTGTTGCAGTTAGAATCTGGTCCCAAAGAATAGGTCATTACTAAGTATCAAAATGCTTTCCAAATCACAAAATAAATATAATGTCATTTTAAACACTCTCTTTTTTATAATCGTTTTGGAAGGCATTGATGCAAGTTACTTGTTAGTTTTTTATACGAATTTTCGATCTTTTACTATGACATCACCCATAATTTTCTGCACAATACTTAAGTTCACCTCAACTGCCCTCTTCTTGCACAATTTTTCATTTACCCTGGTTTTTATTAATTTCATTTTCACAATTCAACAGATAATAATAATAATTGATTATAGCCCGGTATTTTTCGTAGGAGCGAAGTATCAGTCAATTTGTGGATTGATAGTTTTCCCTTTGAAATCGAATAATTGATGGCATGCTTTAGCATCTAGCTGTAAAGAGCTTAGTGTCTTCACAAGAGCTTGGTGTCACCTTGAACGAAGTAGAAAATAATTTTCTTAGACACTCTTTTAGCGCACATTTTGATTGGCTGTTGTCAATAGTGAAAACATTTGATTTCACATTTCACATATCATAAATCAGAGCTCTCAAGCTCATATTGGCATGCGGACCGCAGTTCAGTTAAGATCCCTGCCACAAATGATCTAAAATCTTCCTTTAGCATTTCCTATATTATATGCCAAAATGTAATTCATCGTTCATCGTGATTTTTGTTATCAAATCAAAGCATTTTTTATCCAATTGAGCGTAAGGGTACCACCGTAGCGATGTATTGTGGTATTTTTAGGAAATATCATGAGTTTTGCCATTTTTCCTGCATCCAATTCGAGATGCAGATTGTGTAAAATGTGTATTTTTCATTTCAACGCGGGTAGCTGCTGAAAGAATTCTTCCAATTAAAAAAAATTTACCAGTAAATAAACAAACCCGAAATGTCTCCAAGGGACAGTACAGCGACTGAAAAGAAACTAACTGAAACAGGCTTTACCAAAACCTGGAGCGACTAGCACTCCCGCTACACCCCAAATGATTTTATCAAGAGTAAATCAACAACATCGCCCTGCCGATGAAACGCCGCACGTAGGCTGTCGATAGCTTCCCTTCTTTTCCCGGAGAAGAATCCATTCTTTCACGCCAAAAATATCCCGAAGCACCCCACGCCCAAGTGATTGAACGGACCAACGCGTAACGCGTGGTGCTAATCAAGAAACCAAAGTCACGGTTAAGTCCGAACGGAAGGAGGGAGGCAGAGGTGTGATTATCAAAGTTCTCAATCATCTGCAGAATGATGGACCCGAAACTAGGCGATGCGTCATCTAAGCAGATGCTGTTTCATCATCATCGAACGACCGAATTGATGCGCCACGGGGTAAAAATCCCCCAACCTAGGGCCGTCCATTTGAGCCACCGTCATTGGTTCCACGGATGCCTTGACTTGCCTTCCATCACGCGCGGAACGGAACGTAACGCAACGCGGCAATTCGCGGCTTTAACGAGGTCTGCAGACAAATTTGCGCAAATTTCGCCCCCCGCACGCAAACAACGACGACGCAATGATTACACTGAGCGGCACTTACTGCCGCTGCCCATTGCGTGCTGCAAATGCACAGTTAACTTACGCCTGTTAGTTGCCATAACCGGGACCGGCCGGGACTGTGGACCGCCTAAGAAAGGCGCGCCTTCTGCTTTATGCCACTCCCGTATTACACTCCGTTTATGATGCCCCAAAAACACATCAAACTTCTGGCATTCGGGCAGCTTCTGCCCCACCGAAATGGCTTCTCGTAAAAGTGCAAACAAACGGCTGGCCAATTTCTCTACCGGGCTCATTCTCATCTCCTCCGCGCTTTCCATCGCTTCCCCGGCGTTGCGTTGGGCAAATAAAAAAGCAAAAAAAAGAAGCAACGTCCGTTTAAGGTGATTGCTCAGGCTCGCCAAAGGCTTTGATGTGCCTTTTGCTGTGCCTTTTGCCGAGGATTTAAAGCTGGCAAAACGTGAAGCCGGTAGAAGGTCGTGAAAGTGAGAGCTGTGCTGTGATGCTGCGACGCTTTAAGGGCGTTCCTGAAGACGGAAACCGAAATCATCGGAATCTGCATAACTGGCCACCTGGAATCCAATCCAAATGCTTACGCAACAACGATTCGATCAAACATAAAGCATTCCAATATTCTCGGCCAACCTGCGAGAGCCACCCGCACGCGCGCGGGGAAGGAGATATTTAATTATGTTCGCATCAGCATCGCTGGTTACGATGTTCGTCGGTCTCATCCTCACCAGCACCGACCACTTAACACGTTGTCACACTGCGAGGATGATGAATGATGGTGGATGGTGCTTGATGATGGTGGATGGTGGTTGCAGCGCGCGCGCACGCCATTGCGCCATATCCAGCAGACATCCAGCATGCGCTCGTTTGGATGTTAATAATTTGTAGAAATTGTTTTCAGTGAGAGCCCTTCAACGCATCAAAGGGTGAAGCAGCAGCAATAGGAGCAGCCGGTCGGTTGTAATGCCAAAAAGGGAGCCACTCAATGTCAGGAGCAGCATTTCGCAGCAGCGAAATGTCTCGCTTGTCAAGCATATCGATATTAGACTGTAGGGTGTAATTGGTTTATGTTGGAGGAGCGGCAAGGCATGTACTTCATCCGTTGTGAGTACAAACCTGTAACGATGTAACGAAGTCGAGCTGTGTGTGCGTGGTTTGGGGCAATGTGGTTCGTTCTTTGTTCAAACTGAATTTTGATTAATTAAAACAGCGCCACACGTTGACTGTGGCATTTATCTGGCAGGAACATCAAAAAGCGATGCAGTGGTATGGAAAAGTGTGTATTGCCACCGCCTAAATCATTATCTGAAGCATAATAAAAATAATAAAGTGTGTAAAATGTTGCAATTCGCTGCAAGGGTTTTGATTGCCATGATAACAACTAGCGCAATCGGGATGTGGCATAACTCTGGTGCAGAATTTAGATGATGATAGCACTGCATCAGTTATTGATGTGGTATCGTGGCGGAAATGAATAGATCATTGGAAAGCAACAACAAGCACCGTTGCAATAAGGCTAAATAAGAGGAATTGAAGAGAGCATTAATGCGTACAGTCCATACGGTTAGAAATAGGCACTGAGCTATGTAGCATAATTAATTAAAACAGGTAAATGATAACCGATTGATTTCTTTCGAATTCGAATACGAAATTGAGTATCAGGAGGCCAGACTGCATACGCAGAGGATGAACAGGTGTATAATGAAGTGGTTTTAATAAAAAAGTATCAGATAACTGGAACTGGAAATTCGGATTTCTAAAGAAGCATATACACGCATTCACTATTATGTGCATTACGTATTAGATTTATCAAGGGGGAATTAATTTTAATTCTTATCCAAAAAGGGTTCATTTCCAAAACGGTTCAAAAAGGGTTTTGAGAAGATCTGATAACAACTTCATTCATGATATAAAATTTAGGAAGACGTGCCTTCAAAAAATGTACTTTTTCCGGTGCCCGTTGCAGCCAAGTGCTGGCTCATCTGAAATATACAAACCAAGTAGTTTTTTTTTATTAGATTTCAGATGAGTTTACAATTGGTACATTTTTTAAGTTGAACAGGTGATCACACAATGATGGAGACGGATTTATCAATGATCAAACCGCGTTCGTCGTTTAAAGGGGCAAGTCTTTCGATTCGGACGGTACTCATCGCGGCTGCGTGATTTGCCATCAGAAAAATACAAATCAATATTCTGTTCACAGATTATAAGTTTATCCAGATAGCCCCGTACCTCTCTAAATGTTATTAAATACAATGAAAAATGCCCCAAAAAGGCCGCCTTTAGTGGGTCGAAAGAAGGATATCAATTAATATCATATATCGAATCAAATTATCAATAAATGGCATGGCACCTAAATAAATCTTGTTCATTTTCCAAAATCGTCTGAAAAAAGCGGAGTTATTCAACCTTGAAATACGTAAGCTCCAGATGGCACACCCTGTATTACGAATAAGAAGAGCATGAAGATTGTTTCCCTGAGGATCTTCTGACTTGTTTCTAAACACTCATTCGTATTTTTTGCTTGCAACAACACACAAATGAGACGAGCTCATCTTGAATATAATAATTTTAATATAATAACAAAAAACCTCGTTAAAAACGGCTCAAAAAGAAATATGAAATTAACTTGACATTTAACAAAACTATACAGATCATAAATGAATATCTGAATGGACATAACAAGGTACATCAAAAATGACGAACTGCCATGGTCGAACGGACGCTGGCCAAATTTCCTGCCATAACCTAAACCAGAACACCATCCACTACCTCACATCATCCACCACGAACCACATCAACCCCAGAAACAACCAACGAACGTCAGGGGCACCGGTTATTGTACTTCCCGGGGACATGTTTGAAAAGAAAAAAAAAACCCCGGAAATAAACATTTCGACTCCGCATGCGACGCGATACGGAATGTTGTGCACAGCGAGTTTTGGTAAACATTTGCTCCTAGATACCAGCGAGTGTGCGCGTGTGTTTGTTCGGAACAAATGCATGAGCAGCCAATCGACGAGAGGAGGACAAAAGAAGGTGCGACCAGTTGGGGGCAGCAAAGAGGGGGAAGCGATTCACGAGATAACCAATACCGCAACTCATCAGCAGCAGCACCGGCGGTCGCATCCGACGATGACACACATCATCCGGAACTGTGCGGTGTGCGCGCGTGTGTGGCTTCGTGTGGATGCGGTAGATCGAGCCTGATTGATGAGTGAGTGAGTGGGCGGGAAGGGCAGCCACTCGAATGTAGGTCAGTGTCGTCATCATGTGCTGACACCTGCTGTCAGCGTTCACGTAGCAGCGTCGCATCGCTGACAGAAACTAACTACCGCCCGGGAACTAGTGCTCGCCGTCCCGAACGTCCAACGATGACTGACCAACCCGTCACTTCCGAAATGTGAAATCAATGCTTCACGAATACCGTCCGGGTTTTGTGCTTTTACTTCACGAGCACGAAGGAATGCGCTGGTCAAATGTCAGATGTTCACTTCTTGACAGCAAACTGAGAATACCAAGGAGCATCTCTTTCTTTCTTTCTTTCTCTCTCTCTCTTTCTTTCTCTCTCTCTTTCTCTCTCTCTCTCTCTCTTGCTCTCTCTCTCTGTCTTCATCTCTCTGTGCTTTTCATCTTCAGCAGCACACATGTCAGTTGACGCCAAAAGAAGAAGCCTGAGCCATTAGCCCGGCCAAGCCCTTCTTCTCTAATGACTGCAACCTGGCACCAGCCATTACTGCCGACACTCTGCCTCCTTCTACACCTCCTCTGGCCCTCCTTCCACCTTCCACATTCTGCGCCATAATTAAAGAAAATGACAAAAAGCACCAGTAATTAGATTCACATGTAAATGCTAATGTATGGTTCCGTCTGGTCCTGCTGCTCTCGTCCTAAAAGTAGCCTAAAGGAAAAACGGAGAGCACCATGGCCACCACTAGAACCGAGAACCAATAATTGAATCGAATTGACGTACGTTGAGCAACGTTCATAAAGAAATACTTACACTTTTTGCCTCCCGGCGTGGCTCTCCGTAAATGAATTAAGGTTTTTGGCTTTTATCAGGAAAAAGATAAAAGCTCCCGGGCACAATTTCGTTGCCACGGGAGTGGCCAAGACCTTGACTTGATTGAAATTCGACCGGCCTAGCGACCTTGGCTGGACGCTAATTTCAAATTGATTAGCCCCTAAGCACTCCGCCCGGCAGCAGTAGCAGTAGCAGCAAGGAATCAATCGAGTTTTAATGGAATTACCGATCGTGGTACCGCCATTGCCAGGGGGTTGGTATGTCCTTCACCACCCCCCGGGGGGGCTTCGCAATCACACAAATCGCGCCACGTAGCCGTCGCTTCCGCATCGTGAGCTGCTTTCGAATCTGTTAACAATTCACCGACGGCACCGAAAGGATGTTCTCGGTGCCCCGCCAGGATCATCCCCTTCTCGTTAATTCCTCCCCCCTCCCTCCCCGCTTTGGGTCTCACCTCGACTACCAACGAATAATGCCGGAAGGCTTCTGGTAATCATCTTTACAAACAATTCCCATTAAAACTCTTCTCGAGAAAAACCCCACGGCCTGCGGCCCCGTATCTCCCGGCCACCCCCATCCTCCACCCCATGTCCACCCCCCGGGGGGGAGGGTCCCAGTTCGGCCATTGAGCTGCGTTCTCTTTGACTGTGTGGCCATCTCATCGGTCGAGACAGCACGCGGTGCGGTCCCCAAAAGACAAAGAAGTAGTAGAGAAAAAAAAACATGCGCCACCATCATTATCATTGTTATCGTCACCGCCATCATCACCACCATGATCATCGTCGTCGTCAACACCACCATTCCGTTGGCAGGCTGCCGCTCATCATTTCACGCTGGAATGGGTCGGCCAATGTTCATTATGGTGTTCCGCGACACCGCGGCGTTCCGAACCCGGCCGGCCCACAGCCTCTCCGTCGCCTCTTTGCGTCGCGTTTTTACGTGAATAATTGATAATTACCTTTCACGGTTCGGCCTTTCTCGGCTACATACACGCTCGGCGCCAGGCCAGGATATTCATTTCACGCCAGCACTCTCGCCTGGCCGTTCTTCTGCTTTTTTACAACGCCGTTTCGCGAACACTGTGGCCCATGCTGAGCCTCATAGCCCTCCAGGGCATGGTGGTAGGTATCATTCTGCCCCATTCCACCGTGGCTTTTGTGGACTAAATGGAGTGTCAAAGAAATTTGCGCACCGAGCGAGCCCAATATGCGTTAAAGCTCGTGAGACAATAATGACCCATTGCCGCTGTGTGTGGCTGGCTGGCTCACTCGCCCAATGGTCCATATACCCACACCCAGCGGCTGAGATTGAAGCGGGAATGGCGCAAAATGGCGCCGCAAAAGTAGCAGCCAAAAAAAAATAAAAGGAAACAACCGAAGGCGATGCTGCGGCACAGAACAACCAAGCCAAGCATTCGCGCTAACCAACATGAACAGCGCGCGCGTTGGTATGCCGGTTCTTGGTTCCATTTCGATGCCGATCGAGAGGCAGAGAGACGGAGAGAGCGCACAAAAAAACGACGAAGAAAGGGCAGAGGAAGTGAGTGGCGATGTGAGTAGCGCCCGGGATAAGAGGAAGCCCATTATATTCATCATAAATGTCCCTTACACTTCCTGTGCTGGGAGAGAGGCAGAAGAGAGAAAGCTATCTTGCACCCCCTCTGCATCGAATGGAATCTGGCCTGAGGGGCTGAGGGGCGAGCTAATTCGTGAAGCCGCAGTGCCACAGTTGGGTGATCCGTTTTGCATGCGAAGCTCTTTTTCGAGGTTTTTCTTTCCCTTTTTTTGCCGTTTGCCTCCCTGGTGAGAGCGGGGGGGGGGGGGGGGGTGAATCCATACGCCCCGATAGGTAGGCACGCGTGGTGTGACACACAAGGGGGAGGAGGAGGGGGAGGGGGTGGGAGGAACAAGAAGAAGTTTGTATGTAAAACAACCGAATACCCAGCGGTTTAGTTAATACTTTTTCTGCCGAGGAGAAACATCGTTAACTTTTACGGCCGTCTCTCTCTCTCTCTCGCTGCCTTCAGAGTAACTTCTGCTGCTGCTGCTGCTTCTGCTGCTTGCCTCAAGCAGTACAATGCGCAATTCGTGGCACGAAGAAGCAGGGCTTGTGGGAGAATCTGTTCCAGTATTAGTTAAAAACCGCAGCGATAGGTAGAGTGCAGTGTACGCTTCCCTGGCTAGTAGTGATACTCGGGCAGTAAATTCCAAAGTCCAGGATGTGGAGTTGACTTTATTATTGAAATGGGAGATTATAAATTTGCTGTGGCCATGTGCGCCAGTGGCCAGTGTTGCAATCTATCCGACCAGATTTGCGGTACTGAAGCAAGGATGTTGCGATTTATATGGTTCCACAATAATGGACGAGCGAGAAGAACTGACGAGGAATGCTGTTGTTGTTTGGTTTGCTTCAGGAATCAGGTGAAGCATCCTGAAACGCATCCATATTGGCAGTGCGTTTCGAAATGTAAATTGAATTCCTTTAGATTTCATTTTTGGTGAATCATGTTTGTGGTTTCAATGGGTAGAATTTCCGATATGAAATCAACATGCTATTTTTTATCATTTTGGAATGCATGAAAAATCGTACAGGTATTCGTTGCCATTTCCAGTGCTGAATGAACTGTAGTGCTCGAGCTTTATTCGAGAATTAAGCGCATAATTTTTATTAGTAACAGCCTCTTATTATTTATTAGTAACAGCTTCGTTTATCGCCTCTTAACACAGTTGCTTAACCAAGTATAATAGTAAAAGATGGTTTTAGTTTCAAACAAACGTGCTAAATAAACTGTGAGGCACATTGGCACAAGCTTCATGGCCTCGTCATTCGTGCAGCAAAGAGACATTGTCAAAAATAAGGTCATGAAAAATGTTAACATACTTCTAAGAATGGCTGTTTACCTTTATAACAAAATTTGTATCAAGTTAAAATGAACAATTATCAATTTCTGAAACAGAAAACAACTAGAACTATCTATTTACGCTTACCATTTGCAGTTATTTGCATGCCAAATAACAAAAAAAAACAAAAAAAAAGATGACCATGCGCCTCCACCAATTTCACCATGCGTCTCCACCGACCTCGGAATGAACGAGCTTGAAAAATACCGGAAAAAGACAAATCGATTTTTTCCAGCCAATACTACTTTATGCAACTGTAAATTTGATTATGCTTACTAACCATCTCTTTATTGATTTTTTTAAGATTATTTGAATCTCCGCTATCATCAAAAATCAATAAAATGTCTTAGCTAAACGTTCTGATTCTTTTGTTACTCATGGCAAAGTTTAGCTATTGATAGTCAGTTTAGCTTTTGAGCCATAAACTTGGACATCTGGGCTGGGCTGTCTAGGTAAATTGAGTCATTCCAAGTTCTATCTCCACTTTTCTAGGTAATGCTTGTGTCTACAACATCTAAAATTTCATAACTTGGTGAGGACGAAGAATTTCGTACATAAATCAAACAGAACCGAGCAAAAATAAATAAAAAAATTCAACACGTGGAGTTCTTTGAGCCTAAAAAAGTTTGTTTTCCCTCCCAGGAAATGTTCTGTCCACAAAACAAAGGAAAACTGGTAAGGTATGCAGCATAAAGTACATGAATTTTGAATCAAGAATTCAATAATAACGTAAGAATCTCTATTCTCCGATTCTCAGTAGCTCAAATCATTTTCAGCTCTCTGTTCTCGTAAGCTAACAGCAAACGCATTGATTGAACTTTAAAATAACCTTCAATGCACTTCTGGTTGGCTACGGTGCCCACGATTTAAAACAAAACCTAAATACCCACCAGGGCAACTTTTATCAAACTCCTCCGATTCAAAGAATCCAAAATCCGATAAAGCCACCACCATCAGCACCGTAGTGGTGATTGTGCTTCCGCCACCTAATGCACATCGTGAGCCACCGGCCAACACGCCTGTGATCGCACCGCCATTCGCCATTACGCCATTACCGAAGCGTACGTGTCCGCCATCGTCCGCCATACGGTACGACCCCGGAGGGGCCCACTGAGGAACATTTCAATTTCAAAACACGAATTCAGCAGCATCCCGGGGCCTTCCGGGAGCGAAAATTAAATTATAATTCATACTCGCCGCTCGTCAGTGACCGTCGTCGTCGTCGTTGTCGTTGTCGTCGTGATCGTTGTCCACATCAAATCAGGCACCCGCGCTTTTCGCTTAGATCCCTCATCATCCGCAAATCGGCCAACATCAGCCTTCGTCACTCGCTCTTTCTCTCTCTCTCTCTCTCTCTCTCTCTCTCTCTCTCTCTCTCTCTCTCTCTCTGGCCGTCCACAAACCCTGCCCAAAAAAGGATTAATTTCCGCCTCGTCTCGCCACGTGGCTCCGCGAGAAAAGCAAACAAACTTCATCCAAATGACGCCGCTTCAAAGCGGAGGTGGCATCGGCTGCTCGCGAGTTTTGACCACGCACATCACGCACGCACGCACGCAAACAATCTGGTTGGCCAGAATGTCAGAGAACCGCCACCATCATCGCCACAGGGCACGCATCTATCAAACTCGTTGGCGCTTTGGCAAATATTATACCACAAAATATTGGAAAAAAGCACAAAGAACCACACCCCCACCCAGCGTGAATCTGCGGTCAAATAAAAGCCGACCGGAGAGTGCTTTTATTGCTGAGGTTACGCCACATGCCGAGGCCTATTGGACCGCCCGACGAGCCCTGAAGCGATCAGCAGCGTGGCGTTCTCACTCTCTCTCTCCCTCTCTCTCTCTCGCTGCTCCCTCATGCGTCACAAACGCTATAGACACGCGAAGCCAAGGCAGGGGATGAAGGGTGTGCGAACCGACAAAGCTGTTGCTGTGGTGTTAAGCAAATCCTTTCAGCTCGCCAGCGGCAAACACGACCTTTATTGAGCTGTAGCCCGCTCCCGTCGCTGCCGGCGCTTTACGTTTCAAATTTTTATTTCCTTTTCCGCCATTTTGTTGCCTGTGTGTCTGTATTTTTTTTTTCGCTTTCTTGTTGTCTGGTTCATCTAATTATTATCCACAATGTGCTGGCTGGCAGCGTTGCACTCCGTCGCTGCCTTGAATCTTATCCAGCTTCACCGCAAAGTAGCGGCAGCTTTAAGTACATTGAGGTAGGCCCTTCAAGCCCCCAGCAAAAGCCCTTCTCTTATCGCTGTCCTCGAGTTTTCGCGCTGCAAATACCACGAACCCCGAACGTTATTTGAGAGCCCCTTGGAGGAGCTGGAGGAGATGGAGCGGTCCTTAATTAAAAACCTTGTTATAACCTCCAGTGCATTCACCATCGTAGCAGGTCGCGGATGCGCGAAAATGAAACGAGCCCACTACGAGTGTACGACTAGCGCTACATCGAAGTAACCCCCGAACGCCAACCATGGATGGCGCTAGCTTGGATGATCTCGAAACACAACACACACGAAAAAAAAGAGAAACTGAAAGCAAATGGAGGTTTAAAAGTACCGCCGGATCATGGCAAAATCCTGGTGGCACGGTGTTGCTCTTTGTGGTGGCACCAGGGGGCGCATCCTTGGCGAGCTTCGAGGACGCGAAACACACAGCAGAACAGGGAGCGGGGCAGTCTTTCTTTCTTTTCCGTGAAAGCCCGTGTGGTCCACGGTAATCCAGCACCGACTAGACGGCTCGCAATGCATCCTTTCATCAGAAACAAGTGGAATCCTTGGCGAGACTGTTCCCAAAATGTGCCTCAAGATTTAAGTGAATAAATTTAGACATCAGCCACGATCCGAACCACCACCTCCACCACTGGCGACGACGACGACGACGATGGCGCTCAAAATTCCGCCGACTTGACGTCGACATTTTTCAACTCCAAGGGCCCTCCCTCTCGGGTGGGCTAGGCCATTCTGACGCGCTGGAAAGTGGAGCGAGGTTAGGCAAATATTTACTACATTATCCTTCGCACGCCCTACGGACCGGCGGCGCAATACTGTCTTCATCGCACTCCACTCTGCTCGTGTCTCGCGCACTCTTGCCTCAACAAGTTGTCGAATTGGCTGAGGAGTTTGTATCCCCGGGGGAGGGGGTGGGGAGGGTCTGAAGGATGGGGAGCATTGGGTACTGACGCGTGAATGGCGTGCGGCCGCTCTTATAATGCACGAACATGACGCTAAGACTAGCATTATTAAGATGCTGATGAGATGCTGAAGATGATTACGTGGGCACGTCTAGATAGAGGCGGCATAGATGACGACGACGCCGCCAGCGGGATGTCCTTGGTTGATGGATGGCAACGGGAACAGACGTGCAACTCAAGAATTCAACTGGAAGGTTGCCCGAATACCAACCAAAGGCCATGGCGCTCTGGTGAGTTGCGTGCGAAATTCACATTTCAATGTCACCTCACAAACCTGCCGAACGGGGTAATGTCAAGAAGTACACTTTACCCCCACACTCCACACCCTGACAGTGCCGGTATGTGGTGGTCCGGACATTCTCGGAACGACGGAAGTTGTGGGACTTTTAATTTTGAAGAGCATCTTGAAAGGAAACTGGTGGCCGGACTCTGGCCATCAAGAACTTACGCGGTACTTTTTCATCGAAAACCACTCGAAACAAAGCAGACCACTCCAGCAATCCTGGTGAAATCTCATTCTCCAAAACTTCTGTATCACGCAATTCGATCGGACCAAAACAGGATCGGACCGTCCGGAAGACGCTTCAGAAACAGCTATTCAGGTCGGCAACGGAGACGGGAGCGGGAGCGGTGAAGAAGTCCACGGTTCTCGTCTCCGTTCGCGTCCGTTGTCTGATTGATGATGAAATGTTGCGGGATTCGATGAGCCACTATCAATCTTCGGAGCTCGGACAGATATTTGGCAGCTAATAGCGGTTCTCTTCCTACGCCCCCGGGGCGGGGGCCAAACTTTCGAAAGTGTCAGAATGTGCGGCCCCACCTCACGAAACTTCCGCCCAAGGCGCTCCGTCATTCAGCGAGCAATGGTTTTAAGGCTAAAGTTTCGCCTTTTTTTTTTTGCTGTTGCTCGCACAAAAGACTTTCATTTCATTTTCGACTAAACGCTGGTAGAAGTTGTGGCCCCGACGCTATGCCGCTTCACTTCTTTCCACCTCTCTGTAGTGAGCAACAAGCTTGTCTTCCACTCCGTGCTACCGACCGGCTTTTAATTTGCACTATCTGGTGCCGGAAACGCCACACCCGGGCATCGGCTTCTCGTATATCGATGTGCTGTCCCTGGAGACCTTTATCATTATCCCAGGGACGCCCAAAAACTGTGGCCACGAACTGTAGAGCGCAACATAGCCCAACCAGACGGAGTTCCGGGGCCTCGCTGTCGCTGAACCACTTCTCCTGGCGCTGCACTCCGAGGGTCAAGTGGTGTGCGCGGTTTGCGCGAGTCTCGAAGTCCGGAAGTGCATAGGACAAGTACAAATATTGCACTACACCATGAAAGACCGGTGGGGCCACAACTACCAGCACGACGCCCGGACTGCTGCTGCTGCTGCTGCTGCTGCTGCTGCTATTAACCCACATGCTAAGGTCCGTTGTTTCTTCAAGCTCAGCTCGGCTTATCCTCGAGTTCATAGACAGACCAAGAGCGAGAGCGAGAGAGAGAGACAGAGCAGTGCTTGTTGGCCTGTGTAAGGACGTGACCAGCGGTGCAGTGGCCCCGTGGATGGTGGGGACACTGATGAATGATGATTGTTCTACTACGGATGTTATTTGTTTAGTGCAAACCACAAACCACCACCACCACCAACAACACACCCTCAGCCGCTGGTGACGCCGAAGCGTAATAAGCGAAAAGTATCCCGTCCCCAGCATTGCCCCAGGACTCCCTCCGCTTCCCGAGGTCACAGGCGCGTACGTACGTGGGACTTGCGACTCTGTGTTCCGGGGGGCACCGAACCTCCGGTTGAAGCTAAAGTGAAGTAGGTTTTTGCAGCTTCGCTGCACTCAGCCTTAACCTCAAACTTCGGACCCGGTGCTGCTGCTGTTTCTGCTGCTGCTGGTGCTGGTGGTGGTAAGCTTGGAGGCATCCATGACGACGATAAACGACCACGACGACCACGGCGAACCGTAGAGCGCGTGGTACCGGTTGGCAGGAACTCCCAGCGCCCACGTCCGCCACCACCGCGGCTGTACAAAAGCTTAAAAGTCGTTCAACCGGTACCAGACAGAGAGAGCAGGAGAGAGAGAGAGCGAGAGAGAGAGAGGCCCTTGGAGCGGTGACTAGAAGTGGTACAAATTTTTCACTTTGCTCATTCCGGAAAGTGGCTTTTAGTTGACATCGTCATCGGTCGGCCTCTCGGCGTCGTCGTCAGTCCTGCGCCTGCGAACCTGCTGGCTACACTCGTCACCTCGGCCGCCACCACAAGTGACCACAAATTTGAAAACTTTTTATCCAGACCTCGGGACCTCGGGATTCTGGCGTCAAATTATCAGATCCCAACGATGGATGCGAACCACTGGGGGATACAGCGATGAGGGCCGCAGTTCGCGAACCTAACCTTCAAAATCCTGATCCATCGACAGAGTAGGCTCACATCACGTGGTCAACCCGATTGGCGATTGATGGTGAAGGATGCCCCACACAAGCACACATATTTCCACGCCTCCTCCGATCTCCTCACACTCCAGCTCTTGGATCGAATCGAAGCCACCACAGCATTGTTGCTTCTCGCGCACATTTTCTCGTCAGTTTTTTTTTGTGGTTCCCTCGCCTCCCAGTGATGCCCTCGTTCGTCTCGATCACATTTATTTTCCAACTCACCCCCTCCCCTCCTGGCACCCCTTCTAACCCTCATATCCTCTTGACAAAACAAATGAAACCGTGTGGCCGAGCCTTTTCGCGGCAAATGGCCGCGAGGAACGTATCGATCGTGACTCAACTCACTCTCTCTCTCTTTCTCGACTCTCGTCTCGCCAGGATGGCCACGGCTTTATCGATACCAACCAAGACGTGTTGGTGTGCTGCAGAAGGGTAGCTGCGGGGGGACGGGGTGGAAAAAAAGAAAATATCCTCCAACAGTTCAGTTGGGGCTTTACATCGCACTCGCGTTCCCGTGGGTTTTTGGCAGACGTGAAATTCGGTGAAAACGAACCTGAATCCTGCTCCCGGTATCGGTCGTAGTGCTCCTCAATTCCGTGCTGAGTTCAGAGGCTCCCTAAAACTGGTGCCAGTGGGCCACCGCCATTCGGCTGACCGTTTTGTGCGTCTGTATGTTCGCTTGTTTTTAAAAGGTTTCGGAATTAAATGGTTTTTTCACCCTCTTCTTTTGTTTCTCTCTTATTCTTTTTTATTCTCTCTTTCTCTCTCTCTCTCTCTCTCTCTCTCTCTCTCTCTCTCTCTCTCTCTCTCTTTCTCTCTCTCTTCCCATTCTTGCTTCATGAGTTTTGTTTTGAAATGAGTTGGAAGTTTTATGCAGATATTTTTCTTTCTTCGGCTCCCGGTGTCCATTTTCCATTTCCCGTTTTTCCCGCCATGCTCCTTCCTTTGTTCCTGGACATATTTCGGACAGAATCATCAAACTCAAACAGAGCGCGAGTTTGGGGTGGCTCTCCCTTCCGCCGATTGCACAGCCTAAGACAAAGAGCAATACATCAAACAATAGCTTTTGTTAATCATTTGAGCGCGGCAGCGAAGACCGGTTTTGCAGGGTGGAAGCGATAAGTATGGCCAGTGCGCTACGGTTCCATAAAAGTCGAGTCCGAGTATCGTCGATGTTTTTCTTTGCTTTCTTTGCTTTATTTACTGGAGAGAATTGGTTTTTTTTGTTTGTTTGGTAAAGGAATCGAACAGTTCAGTGTTAGTGTGGGCTTGCAAATGAAATTGCTGTGGGACTGTTATGTTTCACCGAAGCAAAATTCAATTGAACATCGTCAGAAACATACATCACATAGGAAAAGTTCAATAAAACTACTTGTCGAAATTATTTAGCAAAACAACAATGGAAACGAAGACTATTACACTATATGCTTGATAAATAATAGCTGATGTTAATGCTGCGATAAATTATATTGCAGACATGAGACTATTTTTGATAAATAAAGTTACTTTTGGTCAATCGCTTTTCGTTAAATTTAAGTAACCACACAATGACCATAACATACTGTAGGCCTTTGATAATTAATTAGGTATTATCAATTACATAATACAAAATGCAGGCTTTCAGCTTACCTAATTCATTAAAGCGCAGGTAAGTAGATCTAATCGGTTGTTTGAGCTATCTCTCAAATCGTTTTTCTTAAATATTAAATATTAAATTGAAATTCAAGTTATCAAATGGAAAAAAAAATATAAAAATTTATAAGAAAAAATTAGTATATCATACCAGGAAACTACGCTTGTTTTAAGATTCGTACCCTAAAAGGAAACAATTGAATTTATTTCACAGATCAAATGAAAAATGTTTTCGAACGAAAATACTTTTCCGGGAGCTCCCCAACAACTACACGAACCAGCTGGCCTTACCAGAAACATCCGGAAGCATCTGTAAGTGCGGTGGTGAAATGGTGCGCATAACGTCCCGAGAAATAAATTCGAAATTACTCCTTGCCAGCTCAAGAACTGTACATCAATTCTTTCACCTGCATTTCTCTTCCTTTCCTCCTTTTGAAAATGATTTGCCCTCGCTGGGGCAAGCTCCAAAGGTATATCTGGTAAACATTGCTGTGCGGTTGGCAAACAGACATCAATTGTTCTAGGTAAAATCATAAACGAGAAAGAAAGAGAGGGTTTAGTGGAACGTTTGAATCCGTGTAATTCGTGTAAATTGTGTTCATCGCGTAGCCGATGCCGGGGCTTTCGTTGAATCAAAATGATTTACTTTATTCTCGTTATCGTTTCGATGTGTTTGCTTTCGGCTACAAACAGCTATTGTTGAAGCAGCTGTTGATGGTACTGTTTTCGGTTAGTGGATTCTCAACGGTACGGAGGATTAATTTAGTTCAACAGTCGTAGTGTAATCGCTCAACTAATTTGATTTGATTTTTCTTTGTTCTTAATCTTGTAAAGTCATCAATAATATGCACACATTTTTTACAACATTAGTAAACTTTCACCTGCTATAAAGCAAAAAAAAACAAATGAAATTATATTCCAAAAAATACATTATTCTATTTCACACTATAGCTTTAGAGTACACTACAAACCAATTAAAATTGCAGGAACAGAGCTACTCCTTCGCTTATACTTGAAAAATTACAAGCAAGGTTTTCCATATAAATAAACAAATATAACAGATCACTGAGCTTGCCAATCCAAGCACAGCCGAAAACAGAAAGGAGAAATCGATGTCGGATAGCAAGGAAAACTCAAAGTCACGATGTATAAGTACGCACAATATTTCGCATTAAGGCGTCCCAAACCAGACATCCTGCTCACAGTGCAACATGAATGATCGTTGGAAAGCCGGCTCAATATGTCATCCATCTAAATAGGACCAAATTGGATCGAAAAATGAATTTTTGGGTGCAAATTGGTTTGAACGTCGTCATAAAAACGTCAAGGATATCCCTTGCAGCGTAAAAAATGTCGTTATCGGTGTAAGATAACTGAAAGAAAGCACTTTATCTTATGTTATGCACTGTAATGAGGTCGTTATTCTTTTCCATCGGAAAAGGAGCAATTTATGAATTTGAAAAATGAACCTCTGTAATGGTTTTCATTAAAGCAACAACCAATGCCGTACATCTGCTGTCTCCTTATTCATTTTATTGTTCTCTAAAATCACATTAAGTGCATGAAAATGCGAGGAAAGGAGAGAAAATAAGATAGCTAACATGGGCCATTTCAAGAAGTGTATTATTAACGAACAGTCCTACTTTTTCTGTTTTGTTTTGTAAGACAAACGCGTTTTTGTGATATTAATCAGTCAATAGGAGAGAAGAAAACATCTTGTGCACACCAACATTGGCTTGAATCTGGACGCCAACTAAACCGCCGGATTATTTCAAAAGTACGCTGCTGACGGTGATTTTAAAATTCTAGGATACTCTCATCACTGTTTGCAAAGCACAAAGCATGCTTCGCAGTGGATGGCGTGATAAAAAACTAAGCTTGAAAATTCGCCACACTGGTGATCTCACTGCGGATCTCAACTTCCGGAAATAAGATTAGGCAAAAAAATATAGCGGATGAGATTATGAACTCCGAAGTATACAAAACAGAGTGCCAGAACCAGCCAACTTTGCTCTTCCTACAAGAGAAACAACCTTCCGCTTTTCAGAACAAGAAGCTCGCAGTTTGTGGAAAAAATAATTAAAAAAACATCCATGGTATCAACTCCAAGTTTAATACAAAATTTCAAAAGGTGTTGATCTACGTTAGGTACCATTTTTGCAAACGTAGGTTTTGTGAAAATCGCTTTAAAATTGCAAGACACATGAATTATTGCCAGTTCAATTTCGGGTAATTCTTCAATTTCAAACAACCTATTTTAAAAAGCTTCCGAATTTTCTGATGAAAAAATGTTTCAAAAATATATCAACAAATTTAATAACTAAGTGCTACCAACAGTTCACACGTTTTATTATTACATGAGTCTTTTCTTTTTTGGCTACATATGATCTGCTACCGTTATCACAAATATTTAACCGTGAAAAAGAAGATATCCTAAGCAAAACACAGTATTGAGAGACCATTTCCATTTCATTTTCATCCCGTAACCATTGGTCAACTTTATCAGTAACACGTTCATTCCATGCCTGAGAACTCCTAGCTTCCTAGCAGCCCCTAACAAAGACGAACTCTGGCTAACAAACCGAGAAGTCTACTGCAAAATTACGGTATTAAATGCTGGCGGCACTTCAAATGCTACGAAGCACAAGTTGCACTTCGATTACACACTGATTGATCCTCTTACCTTAATCCCTATCACTTAATGGTTGGGAGCTGCTTCTCAAGACATCAATCGACCGTCAACCGAACCGAACCGAACCGAACCGAAGGTGCTGCTGGAACCACCATATGTTAGGCAAGTAACAACCAAGATCGTTATTAAATTAAACTATTTATCCGACTCATCTGGTACACACCTGGTACACCTGCTGGATGCGGGATTTGGCAAGTTTGGCGAAATTCCACAGCACGCCTTTGGACCGCTCTGGGCCCCCAGACCAATTTCAACCACTCATGGGAGGTTACCGAACGGACTCGTTCGTTCGCTCGCTCGCTCGCCCGCTCGCTTATTTCTAATCATTTCTCCATCAGTTCCAGTTCATTTCGCTTTCGACACCGGCGAAGTTTTTGGGGCCCGGCATCCCGGGGTCTCCGCATCACCACGCAGCACTTTTGGGGCAACAGCAGCAACAACAACAACAACAACAACGAAACTTGGTCTTTCTACGTCCGGCGGGCCAGTAGTCGCTGTGGTCGACGAGGCCACTAATCGAAGGGGATGTAATGGCATTTGCTGCAAGCAGCAGAAGGCGAAGGACGTTGGAAGGCCTTTTCGGTTGTTCAATCGATGTTCTTTCAACCTTTCTCACCCCATCCATCCCTCCCTCTTTTATCTCCTGCTACTGCTCATTCATTCTCCGAAGCTCTACCCCCTTGAGGGCAATCAAAGCGTCGCTTCTTCGATTACACTGCCCTGCCCTGCCCTACCCAGAAGATGATATCTCCAGAGGCTCTCCGATATCTGTTGCGCGCTCGCTCCCTCCCTTTCGATGGTCTCACGACGGCGCCGGAAGAAGGGGAAACATTTACTTCCTTCCTGGCGGTACCACGCGCCTAGTGGCCGCCACCGCGAACTCGATTACTTCTCGCAGCAACGTTCCTCTCGCAACCTTTATCGTCGGATAAAACATGTCCGCAAACACAATCTGATAAATTAGACATTCGTATAACTTTTCTTCCACCACCAGCACCACCACCAGCTGTACCACCCTGGTCCCAAGTCCCCCCTTGGACACTGACTTATGCTCACTCTTCTATGCGCGCCAAAACGCGAGACTATTAACCGAGCACGCCATTCTGACTGACGTTCACATGGAGCCGGAGTTGGTGCTGGTGCTGGGACGGAGCTCTGGAGGTGCGCGATCAAATACAATAAATATATTCCAAACTTCCTGCCCCGTTCCTTCCAATGGGGACCGCCACCTTCCGCTACGAATACTGAATGCGCCTGTTACGCCCGAACTGAATGGGACGAAAACGAATGAAGCCAATATTCGCCGGGGACGACGCGTCACGGAACCCCGAGCCAGACCACGACCCCGACCCGGACCCGGCCCCCGGACTCCTCCGTGGACGTGGCGTGGAAGTGGCACGATTTATGTTTTCTTAAAATTTAATTTCGCGACCCCGGAGCATCGTCGTCGTCGACAAAGTTACCGCGCAACCAAGCGCCTACTAGACCACGTCGGCGTCGTCGTCGTCGTCGTCTAGTCGTCGGTTTTTTGGGAAGCGACGCACACACGGTGGCCAGACCATTGCACGATTCACCTTTGCTACCTCGCCCGATTCCATTCGCTGGTTGCGTTCGGTTGGGTTGAAGAATGCGAAAATAAACTCGAAAATCATGCTCTCGCACTAACAAACAAGCACACACGAGCGCGACGCAAGTTCCAGGGTCGACTGTTTGCCGTAAATACCTCCCGTTCCTGCCGCTCCTCCCCTACCAGAGAACTCCTCCTGGGCGTCTAAAAACTGGGCGTCGTGGAATCGAAATTAAGGAATGAACGAGGAACGGCGGCAGCGGAACTGGAATGGATGAAAAATCCGAAAAAATATCTGAACTTTGTGTAGGAAGAGGAAAGGAAGGTGGGAACCGGAACCACGTCTTGGTGCCGGAGAGAGGGTACAGGAGTGGCCATAAATCAGATACTTTTTCACTTTCCTTCCACCATTGGGCCGTACGCAGAGAACGTGCATGAGACGACGACGGTGGTGGTGGTGGCGGTGATGGCGGCATCCGAAAGTTGGTCTCTTCTGCTTCTTGGACCAACACCGAGCACCCTAGCATGGGACAAACACACTCCCTGTGCCACGGTTGGTTCATAGGTGAACAGCCTAGGGAACAAGGGAAGCACTGTGGAGGGACCTGGCGCGTCGTACGCTCGATGAGGCGGAAGTGACCTCGCTTCGGATACGCAACAAGGTGCGATGTCTTGAGGGCCGCATCCCGTGGCCACGGTCATGCCGTGCCGTGCCACGCCACTGCTACCAAGTTAATTTATGTAAGCCACGTTGCAATGTATGGCGTACGCCATTATTCACTTTGTCACCGGGAAGCAGGCACTGGTCTGCGGTGGTGGTGCATCGTCGCGTACCGCCCGAAAATCCATCGCAACAGCAAACTGGAGAAGAAAATGAAAATTCGGTTTCATTCAGTTGGGTGCCCCTTCTCCCCCTGGCTCCAGCTACCCCGCCAGAATATTGGTCGCGGATCGCGCAATGGCACTACGTCGGAACCGTCGTCCTCCTGGTCGTCGTCGTCATTCCACGTCGACTTCAAATAAAAATACATTACAAACTCCATCACAGGCCACTAATCCGGCTTAGTACACCACCGGAGCGCTAGAAAGAGAGAGAGAAAGAGAATACGAATGAATGAGAGGAGCATGAGTGCAGCGAAGGATAAGAGAGTCCTGAGAGGCACCGCAACTCACTACGTAACCACGCAACGGCGAACAGGATTGCTGCGATAATCGCGGTGGGCGACCGAAACCGAGACCATCTCTCTCCGGCACCGGATTGCTGCTGCCACGCTAGTTGAGGTTAGCTTAACGGGGTGGTACACGGTCACGGTGGAAGAAGCGGACGAGGGAAACTAATCTCCAAAATCCGAATCACCGCACGCGCGCCTCCCGCAGGTTCGGAGAAAAACGAGCACCGCAACGAGCGATCTTCAATCCTTATCATCCTCGTCGCCTCGTCGAAAAAGCCGGCTGGCACGACGCAGGGAAAGAGAACAAGGAAGAGTAAGAGCGTGAGATCGAGTGGGTGCAAAACACATTAACAGCTGCTTGCCAAACTGGCAGATATAGATCGATCGAAAGGCAATCAAATTAGTTTCCAATAATGGTTTCGCGCAATTGCTCCGTTACAATTGCCCCGGCCCACCCTGTGCCCTTTGGGCCGCCTCTGGGCGACGGCCGTACTGTGATGACCCCACGGAGGGCATGATTGGAAGGATATTGATGTTTTTCGGCGGGATGCAGTACGAATTTATTGGCTCTCAGTTGGCCTACGAGCCAATGTCGAAAGCGGTTGTGGGCTGCGTGAGAAGAATGTGTCCTTTGCGCGGAGTGGCGTGGCATTCCAAACACACGGGCACGGGCCCCAATTTACATTTTTTGTCCCCCCGAGAGACGAGCGTCCTTCTTGGAAATCCACCCGCGTGCGGACGCTTCTGCCGAGAGGGACAACGGGCAACGGGACTCTGGAAAAAGCCTTGGCGTTTTGGACGTACTTTTGTTGAAATAGTAATTAAAAAAGTATTACATTCGTGTGTTGAATGCGACAGAAAAGGGAGACTTATTGGAAGCGTGGAGGTTGGATAATTGTGTTTTGGCCATTTTCAAATCATTTGCAATTTGCTAATGTTCATCTATGTCCTATTGCTTTATGTACCTAATATTTTATCGGCTCGCATCCGTCGCTTCCAAAAGAGCATTTCCAGAAATCTTTTCTTACGCAAAATAAACAGTTTTTATAACGAATTCTTTCAACTTTTGGACACATTTTAATGTAATTTTAAAGTCTGCAAATTTACGTAACCAATGGCAACAATTATATTTCTTCAAGCGCCAGTTTCCTGTTTGGGACTGAATAAATTATTATCTATTCTCTCAACACATTCCATCATCTACAAGAACAGAAAAGCTGAATGATCAGAAACAACACGGTACACTTATGTGCAAAAATAATAGTGAATTGGTCATATGATTGCTAGCATCCAAACGAATCGCTTTGCAGTAATAGATCAACGAAACTTTAGGAACGGATAGTATGAATGTTCCTCTTTTTATTACACGATGGGGAAAAGGATTGGAGTGGATGAGTTACGAGTGTGTAGTTGGTTTATTGCACGGAACTATGTTTTAACACTCGGCCCTTGCACCGTGCCGCGGACGCGTGTAGCTTCGCCAAAAGCCCGGATTGAAAGAGATCGAGAAATCTCCAGTTTACTCTGATGTGTATGACGCGTTGCTACGCAACGCGCGTCTCTAGGCAACGAGCGTCTCTAGGCAACGCCAAAGTTAAGTTGATAATTAACAAAACGCAATAGAATCTTGTAGCCAAGACTGCCACAAAACGAATAAAAAATCAATGTGATAAATCGACAGATCATAAGCATTGAGAAACCGAAATAAATTGAATGAACCAAGAGCATTCAATGATCAAGGACTCGAAATGTGTGCTTCTAATAATCGTTGAAGCTTATTCGTTGATGATTTTTATGTCGAAGCCTTTAATGTAAAATTACACTTTGGCTGCAAGGCCAGTAGTTGCCAATACTTCGCAAGGCTAAGCCTTTATTTTAATTGCCTACAGCATTTGATCTAGTCTGAGGTGGACTGCAAGTTTTCTACTTTGTTTAAGAAACCACCATTTGATTTCATTTTGCGATGATGTTCCCATTATTTCGCTTCCGAACAACTATATTTTAATAAAATAATATCTTTTAATGAAGTAATTAAATACTTAAAATGCGTACGAAGGCAATTTTGGAACCGTGTCTTTGGTTTGGTTTTGCTCTTTGGTGAGAGCTCAGATCAGAGCACAATTCGATCAGAGATCTTCAATTCGGATCATTCAATCTGATGTTCAATCCACCATGACCACTATATACATCTTCTATCAGTAGCAGAAAGATCAGTTCAGTGAAATACAGTGAACATGATTTGTAATTTATTAAACATGTCCAACATGTCCATTGAACAAGATCTACGCTGCTGCATTTTCTACAATTTTTTGGGGTCCATCCATTTGAACAAATCATTCGTCCATCCATTTGAATTCGTCCATCCCTTTGAACTGGTTGGAAATGTGGACGAACTAAGAAATCACTAGTAGGATTCGGATCGAATAGTTCGCGACTCTCGATGAGCAGGTTCTCCACCCAACGCAGATCTTTTCTAACTCAACCGCCTTCGTTGTACCAACCGCTTGTTATTGTTTATTGAACAGGTAACACTAAAGTACTTTCTTGTTTCTCTGTGATATAAGTGAATTAAATAAAGAATCAAAAATTTAAGGTGTATGTTTTTTTCCAAACGATTTATAGACCTTTCCACCTTGTACTTTCTTCAAACATATCTTTCATTTCATTACCCGTTCCGCCCTGTTTCTAAAACTTATCCTTAGCAGCACGTAGTGCTTGCATCGTCTCAAGTGGGGTGCTTTTGCCCACGAATGCCTGCACACTGGGTTCACGCACTCGCATAAACACGTTCGTACGCTTCTCCTGCCCGATCGTGGACGGTACGAGTGCCCGGCGCCCTTCCAGATCAGCCGCCTGTGCCTTCTCTAGCAACGCTTTCGTATCCGCATTCTCCGGTTCTACGGTGTTACCGAAGCGCAGATTCTGCACCGAGTACTCATGACCACAGAACACCTTCGTATCGTCCGGTAGGGCCGATAGTTTGTTGATGAGCGCATCGTACATCTGTTCCGGTGTTCCCTCAAAAAATCGGCCACAACCGGCAAGGAAAAGCGTATCGCCCGTGAACACTGCCCGTTCCTGATCCGTCTCGATGTAGTAACAGATATGGGATGTCGTGTGGCAAGGTGTCGATAGACACCGTACCCGTAGCTTTCCAATCTCGAAAGTATCATCCTGACCGACGCGATTCGTCAAACGATCGATACGATCATCATTCCCACCGTACACAAGCAACTCCCCCCACTCGGGATTCTCGCGGAACTTTTGATAGAGAGCCTCGTTGCCCCCGGCATGATCCCAATGATGGTGCGTGGTCAGCAGCTGGTTCAGCTGAACACCGTCCTCCTTGACCACCTCCAGCACCCGGTCGGGTTCCACCGGATCGACCACCGCTGCCTTGCGCGTCTCGTTGCACACCACCAGGTACATGAAGTTGTCCTTCAACGCAGGGATCTTCTTGATCGTCATGCTCGCCATGGTCGTTGTCTGAAAGCTAGTACTGCGTCGCTGTAAACTGAAGCTGGAGGCTGAAAGTGAAGTAGAACAAACTGATCACAAACCAACTCTTTGAGGAAATAGGCAACTCCACTTACCGGTGAAGTAGATAGCGGTTAACCGTTGTGAGATGCGGTGCGGAAGGAAGTTCAAGAACGACATCGAAAAGGAACAACAAAATGAAAACCAAACGACTGATAAGATCTCAACTCATGGAAGGAAAAGTGCAAGCTGTAATCTGCACAGGTTTTGCGGCATAAAATCACTTACAAACTCACTCCGCTCCGTCAGCTGATAAGGAAGATAATTTGTTTTGTTTTTTGTTGTCAGCAAGCACCCCAGCAAACCAACGGCTCCGGATTTACAGCGCAGAGAAAGGGCCGTTTGTTTGCCGTGACGAAGCCGGAATTATACCACATTTCTGAACCTTAAAATTAGACAAAGTTAGAGCGTTTAGATGAAGTGGATTTGAGATGAAACTCGACAAAATTCTTCATAAATTAAATTATTTTATTTTCTGCCGAGATTGCAACGGAAGTGGTTTGCTGGGTTGCGCTTGACTGCTGGCAACACTGTCCTTCATGATAAGTGCCGGGAACAAATCGAAAGCAGAAACTCGTTGAAATTTACTATTTTTCCGTGACCGCACGCTTGACCTTTGCCACAAAAGAAAGAATCAATCAGTTATACTGATCGTGTATTAGCCGCTAGCCATTGCATCTTACTCGTTTTGTTTTTAAGAATAACTCAATTATTTAAAAACAAACTCAAAAGGTAGATTACGTACGATAGATCCACGTTCTCCAAATTTACTTACAGTAGGAAACATCCTTAGCTTCGCTCTCGTCCCATCAATTCAATCCCCCAAAGTTCAATATTTGCGGCCATCTCTCCAATAGAGTATCTTTTGTTCTTTACCAGTTCTTACCTAATTGAAACGCATACTATGTGGGTTGCCTTTTTTCAGTATAGCAAATGCATGGTTGATCCTTTGGTTGCCATGCCGTTGCCCTTCGAGAGTGAGGGGCGTTTTACACCAGAAACAAAGCAGACAAGTGCCTGTTCTGAGCGATACAATAAATATAGAGTGTACTATAGAGGTGTTCAGTTCTTAAATTCAGTTAACAGGCAACTATCGTTGCAGAACGTGCCATGAACCAACCGAAATTATCTGAATGTGGAAAAAGAATGGTAAGAATGTACAGGTAAAACAGTTTTAATCTAACTGAATTACCGGATTACATTTTAGGAAGTCACCAATGCAGAAGCCACATTTGATGAACGTCCGATCGATTCAAAACGATCGTCATTGGAAAGTCTGCTTGCAGAGGGCAGCAATGAGTACGATATTCACACGACGAGCCATGACTGCTTCCTGGATCTGTTCGACGCCTCTCTGGAGCCCGTTAGTTCATTCACCCAGGAGAGTAGCCCCAAGCGCAAAGCACCACACGATGAGGAAAGGGAGACTAGTACACCGAGCTGGATCGAAAAACAATTTATGGCGGATTTTGATAGATGCTCGTCGAGTTTTTCTGCAACGGATTCATGTTACGATATCTTTGCTATCGAAAGCACAGCTGATGTAAAACGATTGAATGCTGAACAGGAGCAGCATCAGCAGCAGCAGCAGCAGCAGCAGCAGCAGCAGCAGCAGCAACAGCAACAGCATAAAGAAGACGTAAAGCTAATGCAAAGAACGATGGGATTAAATGCACAGCTGGAGAATCCAACGGAGATACAAGGCTGTTCACAGGATGACAAAAGAGCAACTGAAATGCTCACAACTAACGTGGTATCCCCCGCGAAACCAGACGAAAGAGGTGAATGCACCTCGAAAATCAAGCTCGAGACTATTACAGTCCCGGATTTAAGGCCCGGATCAGTGTCACGTGAATCGCTAGACGACGATACAGTGACGGTAATGGACGAACAAAAGGCTGAATGTGAGGTACTCCTTCAAATAGATCCTCCCAACGTTCAATGGCATCCGGAACAGGGGCACCAACTTACCATTCCCATTGAAGAGAATCACGAACTAGCGGAAAAACACTCACAGGTTCCAGCTTCTGCCCCAGCAATCCTCGAAACCGCTCTAAAGCATGCTCAGCTGCGCTGCCGTATCAATGTTCTGCTGCAGCACATTGAGCAACATGTCTGCGGACGTGTACCACTGATAAGAAGGCAGAAGCTGAACTGGGATAACTGTACCATCGAGGAGGGCATGTAAGTACAACCACTGTGCACTGTACGGCAACGCGCATCAATAACTTTTGTTTCGATTTGAAGATTACAACCGACGGCCACCGCGTTGGAAGCAATGAAACTTAAACAAATCAAGCCGCAACGGCTTCAACTGATCGTGCGAACGCTGGCCACCATTCACCAACTGCTTACTACTGGCATGAGTTGTACGAAGCGGGAATTG
>NC_064878.1:21774095-21781595 GCF_943734665.1 Anopheles aquasalis
TGAGAATAACGGCTTGCCGTTTCCTGGGAAACCGGGACGCTCGACGACTGTGATAATCTGGAAGAAACCGGGAATGCCACCACAATTGCTCCAATCGCACACCATGGCCGAGCACAATAACATCATTATCCCCTGCCAGCACACATATTATGGCGAGACACGTGTTCTGCCACGAAAATGAATCATTTTAATCCCGGATCCCCACCGTTTTTTTTTTGTTCGCCCTTCCTCCGGATTTTGTCACGACCGGAAGCATTAGAGAAGAGCGTGGTAATTATCGTTGATATACTAAACATGAAGCAATTGTCTGTCGGATCTTGTTGGCCGCGAGAACACAGATTGGAGGCCGTTATGAATCATCAGTTCTATTGAACGGCACACAGTAACATGCAGCTGACTTAAGAAATAGTGTGAAACCGATTCTTTGTTAATGGCGAAAGGATGTTCTAGATACCGTCGCAATGAAACCAGATCCAGCGCACAAAGAACTGGCGCCACGTTTTACAGTGACACATGCCAGTGAGGAGAGAGTGCGGATCAACAGCGCGAAACGATACCAGCGAATGCATCAAGCAAAAGACAGCTGCCCTCGCTTCCGTGCAGTATATAATCAATACAGTTCCATCACCCCTCCTGGGGCCCCCACGGCACCGCTACTGGAAATGTGTGCATCAACCGAGAACCGGTGGATCGATCGAAACAAAATTGCAAACCTTTACATTGAAAACAGCGTCATACGTCGTTGGCGTTCCCGGGTCTGCCTGCCTGGCGACTTAGTACATTACATTATCGTTCAACCAAAGCGGGGACGGGCCATAAGCCTCTTTTCACGACACACAAGCGAAAGGAATGAACAGAACGGAACGACAAAAGTGTAACACGGCGGCGACCAGAGGCCAAACGCATCGTGAGCCACGGAATGGCAAAAGAAGAAATAATAATAAAAAACGAACGAAAACGAAAGAATCCAAACCAAACAAATCGACTTCTTCACGGTTCGTTGTTTGCGTAGTGTTTTCAGTTTTTCCTTCAGCGGTTTTTTTTTATTTTTCATAACAAAAATAGAAAACAATTCCAATAATGTCCCCATTTTACTCTTCGTCGCCCATACGCCATACTCCTCGTGTCCCAGGCGTTCTTGCGTTACACTGAGCAGCGCGCAGGTGGTAGTGGTCCTGCACAGTAGTACATGCCGACGCCCGTACGGAGTGGGCCATTAGTGTCAAGTGAAGCGTACAAAGGACCACGGTGTGACCGGGCGTCCTGTCCAGAAGATGAGTATGTGTCCGATAAGTGGTACAAGCAGAAGCACCCGGCTATCTACTAACCGTTGGCCGGTGGTAGTAGTAACAGCAACGGATGAAACAAAGCAAAATTGGGAACTTTAAGAGAATAATGTCCATAATGGTGGTCTGACTGATTTTTATGGGACCGTCGCGGATGCGTCATCGCGCCTACTTAAAGCGGGGGGGCTGACGTATTTCGCTTTATTTCTGTGGTTTAAACTGTGACAGTGACCTTTCAAGAGGATTGTGTAAAATTTATAGGTCAATTGAAGGAAAACGGAGCAATTGAATTTTGAAAAATAGACCTTCACACATGGTTCAGTGCATTTCGCTACTTGGAAGCGGTTTGGCTCAAAAATCTTTTCAAAATCGGTGTCCATCGTAGCATAAAAACAGCGATAAGCACTATTTGCTAGGAAGTTCCGTCAAGATTTAATAAAAATTAAAGATATTTTATCTTAAAAAAGTAATGTAAAACTCCTTATTAAAGCAAATGGTTTTTTCGATCACTTTTTCAACTTTAAAACAGTATCAAAATTTAAAAAATTAAATATTTAACAAAAAAAATAAACAGGACTACCATGAAAAACTCCTAATCCTGCCAATGAGTATCAGTTAGTATTTCTCACATAATCAAGCACTAGGTTAGGCCATTTTCAAAAAGTGCATTTTCGAAGACACCCCTTTGTGAAATTAATATGATGTCTTAGTGTTAAGCAAATGTTCCTCAAAATAATACCAAATTTTGTTATTTAACATACAGGATGCGCCATCAGGCGATACCCTATTTTAAAGTTGAATAACTTTGTCATTTTTCAGCCGATTTGAACAAATAGGACAGTTTCTGAAACTTCAGTCTATGCCATTTTGGTACTATAATATATTTGGTAACATAAAGCAAATATTGGAGGTGAAATTACCAAAATAACTCCCTAAATGTTGTCAAACACAATGTAAAATGCCCGAAAAAGGGCCGCTGTTTGTATGCGCGAATGAAGGCGGTCATTTGATCGATATTATATTTTGACTATGGAACAATAAATGGCATAGAATTACCTAAATATAACAGGTTTATTTTCTAAAATCGGCTGAAAAATGACAGAGTTATTCAACTTTAATATAGGGTATCGCCTGATGGCGTACCCTATAATGACGGACGAGTCGTATGTTTAACCAACCAAATATTGTTGAACCATTGTAATTTTGTTTGATGCTTAGATAAAACAAGGTTGATAACTTTTGTCGCATAAAATTCCCAAAAACATGCCCGTTTATGGAGTGGATTTACGTAAACCACATTAAAATGCGCAATTTAGCGTCAGTGACGCGAGTTGCGCCCACCAACAAACAAAACTAAGTGCAAATCTTAGTTCAAGGCCAGAAGCCACTGTTGGAAAGTCCCACGAAACGATAAGACAATTGAGAGAAAGTGAGAGAGTCCGGACTGTTGCTGATGGCGATTGCCCTGATGATCCTGCACAACCACCCACCGAGTGGCTAAACTAAGCTGCGTGGGGCGGGCGGGATTTTCTGACTCATTTCTTACCACATCATGCAATGAATGTGAGTCTGATAAGTAGCGCAACATGACCCTCGCTTCTGAGGATTGCTGACGAAGCGCGCAGCGCAAGACGATGCCGTAAGACTCCGCGTTCTCAGCCGTTCTAACGGCATCCAACCGGCCACCAGTCGGCTTTTGCCAAGAGGTAATGTCTCTGGTAGTTACTGATGGAGCCACTTGCCACGTACGATCGCGTTGGAGTTGCTGATAGTGAAGCTCTTTCCTCTGCGTCAAAGAACCATCAGAATTGCTATCTTACATCTCAAGCAAACATTCTCACACCAAGTCACCATCCTTCCTGCTCCGTACTGCTTAAGGATCTTCCGTATCCTTCCGTAGGGCAACAGGACTACCGAACGGCATCAAAAATCACCCCAAAAAAGGGAGCGAAAATCTGAAGCGAACAAAGCGACTCGTGATTTGTAGAAACAAGTATGGTAGGAGAACGGGAGAAGGAAGATTCAATTGAGTAAAATACGATTGATAAGGTCTTTATTGGACGCTTCCGGAATATGAAGGCGCTAGCTAGCTAGCTGGCTGGCTGGCTGGCTGGCTGCCGGACCATCGACCATGATAGTAAATCACATCTCAAACCACCGACCGCACCGCATCCCACTCGCACACCGTGTGCTCTGGAAGGAAGAAACAAGTGTGGACAAGGGGGACAACGACACTCTTGTGTTGTGTTTGCAGTGGGGAGGAAGAAATGGAGCTGAAGGGACACAAAACAAATGTTTGAGAACCATAACCCCCCACGCCGTGGCAGGAAGCAGCATCAACGGACGGAAATTGTCTGCCAACGCCGCAACAGGGTCAAGATTGAGCAGAGTGGGCGCTGTTGGGTCATCCCAATCGTGATAGTGAGATTCCAATTTGGATTTCAATCATCATTTGTTTTGCTTTGCTCCTTCACCGCGTCTCGTCGCCGCATCACGGAAATCACGCCCAGGTCGATTGGGACAAACTCAAAAGTCCGGCTCGATGATAAGCGCGATCCAAATGGATCCTTCCACGTGTGTAATATGTCAATCACGAGTAACGAAAGCACGGCAATCGCAAATGAAGTAATAGATCGATGCGCGATCATCCTTGCAAATCGTTAATTGCTTTCGCGTGCCGTTTGATTAGCAAATTCATTCACAATGCAATGCGTTGTGGTTGATTAGCAAGTGCTGTTTCATCGTTTCGCGATAAGAAATGGCTAGATTCTCCGCATTCGATTGCGTACCTTGGCCTTGGCTACCGTTTGCACAAAGTTGTCTGGTTCGACACTAGATTTTTTTCCAGATCGTCAAGATATTGTCGCGAGGGTTTTAATAAGGGTTAGACACTTTACAAGTGCCAAGATGGGTAGTTTGATCCTCGTGATCCTTATAATTAGTGAAATCAATTAATGAAAACACATAATACATCAATTGACAGATCTGATTCTATTGCTGAAAACATGTAAATTGTTCAAAAGAGACGGGGAATATCGTCCTAAACCTTACACAAGGTTTTAATTTGCCGTTTATCTTTGAAAAAGCAAGAATATAGGCCTGACACATCCAATGCCATCCGCCGGTGCTATTAGAACGTTATTTAAGCAATTTTTTTTTTTTTTTTAGTTGATATCTTACGGACGGAGCCGTATATATGTTATTTAAGCAATAATTGAAGTCAAATCGGTTTAGACGAAAACAAACCCTATTGAAGGAATAGACAGTTTAAAGATAATGTCCAGCCTTATCACAAAAGAGATCAAACAATTCACATGGTCACTACACATTCAATCAACAGATAATATGTTTTATAAACTGGCTACTGAAACAGTTTCCCGATCCAAAATTTTCCCAAAAAAAAATCATAGAAACAAAACCTCGTAGACATTGAAAGATGAATATTTTTGGAGCACAGCATCATTTTTTGTAACGGAAAAACCCCATTTAAAAAGTTTACAGATTGCGGCATGTTTGATAACTCCGCCAGCAACCACACAAGGAAACAAAGCAATGATAAGCACAAAGAAATGAAATGATTAGCGAGCAAAACTTTCTCTTCCTGTATTTTGCATAGTGGCGCAATGACGCCAAAAACTTATCATTTCGAACCAGTTTTTTGATGGAAACTTTAATCTATATTTTTTTAACAACTACGCGAGATGCGAGAGCAGTTGAGATGCAAAAACGCCAGAAAGTGAGGAAGAAAATTGTTCAAAATGTTGACAACAACATGTGTCAAAAGTAAAGAGCGGAGCTCCGCTGCGATCCGAGGTATAAAAATCTGTACCATTTCACATTTTCCGACCAGCATCACTTCCTACCTACCTACATGCATGTTAACATGCGTCCAAATGAGGTTATTAAATGTGCTGCGACTCGCTATACAACTACTCGGTCGGTACTCTATTAACATCACGACAAAACGATGATGGCCCGTTCCGCTTGGCCCTTCATGAGCCAGTTCTAATCATCGTTGGCTACCAGCATTACACACCCATTACTCCAGCCAATTCACCCGCTGCTGACTATGAGGGCGACAGGCGATGTGGAAAGGCGACTCTGTTTCTAATTTGCGCCATGTTTCGTTTTTCTCAATCGAATCATTGTCCACGGTTGAATGCGATGATGCGGGATGGCTGGCTCTCGGAGAACGCACAAGAGCACGGCCACCATCATGACATCGTCCAAAGTTGTTTTTGCATGATTTCACTAGCCCAAAGAGCATCGCTGGGCCTCTACGCTTTGGTTTTGTGTGACCGAAGCAACAAGGGAATAATTGAATAACCATATGGTCCTCTGTCTACGGTAATTAAGTTTCAGCAGAGGATTACCTGCTGCCTGCTGCCTGTGTCAAGGGCATGGCTCCGTTGGCATGTTAAGCGACACTTGACGCAGAAGATTATTTGCCTGCAACCGACGACGACGACGACGACGACGATGCAGCCGGCAAATACAATCCGGACGAAAAAAAAAGAGCCACAGAAGTGTGTCTGTATCGGATTACGGTGCAAACGCTGCTACTGAGACGTGCGATCCATGCGGAAAGGAAGCAGAGTAAAAGATATGATGATGCTCACGAGGATGTGCATCCGACTCGTCGTCACCACAAAATCCCTGGTGTCGGCGCGGGCGCGTGCTAATGAAGTGATGTATCATTCGGTTGCCGCTTTGCATCCCTTTCTTCTACTCTCTCTCTCTCTATTAGTCTTATGAGGTGAGGAGCGAGAAGGAAAATTGATACTGTTCCTCCTCGTACCGTGTGCCTGCAGGGCGTTAATGATGCCACACGATGGCATAATGCGAAACCTGCGCCACCGGCACCGAAACTCTGCTCTCTAAAGAGAGTTTGTCTTCGCTTATCTGGCTGACTGACTGGCTTGCTTGCTGGGTGGCAGTAAAATTGAAGATAAGGAAACTTTCAAGCCCTCTCCACTCAGCGCACTTGACTTCTATCGAGGACTCGCCACCAGCAACCCGGTAGCGTTAAAACAAGCAGCAACAGCAAGGAAATAACCATGACAACCATGACTCTGTCGTACGCTTCCTTGTGCCCTTATAAAACATCTTCATCCTTCCCGTTGGCACAAAAAACATCGACAAGGAACAGAATGCGATGACTCCCTTTATCAAGCCAACGGAGTTCATGCGTATGATTGTTTAGAGAGCAAACATCATGCGTGCGAATGAACTGTGGAACTTTATCGATAAGAAGAAGAAAAACGCGAATTGATCGCACAAAAGAAAGGGTTGGAGTGATTACAGCGAGTTGCCAGCTGCATCTTATCTTGCAAGTAGCAGCAGCAGCAGCAGCAGCAGGATTGATGTAAGTGTGCATGTGTGGTGCATGTGTGTGAATTTCGCACTTTGTTTAAATCCCAAGGAGGACTCTCGCTCTCTTCTGCGCAGGTTCTGCTACTGCTGCATCGATACATCGCCTGCTGTCTGCAGGTACACACAACACCCATCCACCCACTCAATGCACCCAAAAGGGGTATATCTGGCGGTATCTTGCCGCGTTATCTCGTTGTGCGTGACGGTTGTTTACAGTTTTCGCTCGATTTTGACAAATTGACAAAGGTAACCGCGACACGGTGCTACGGTGAGTTCTTTGTTCGGGCGATGGTGAGGCTGGCACATGACTTTGGTCGCGGCGTGGAAGCCAGGGTGGATGGTGGGTGGGGTTCGCGCGATAATACCAGCAGACGCTTGTGCCGCGTCATGACGTGCGCTACCGTGCAGCGACTCGGAAAGAAGCGACGATGATGATGATGATGATGATGAGTTTCAGAAAATCTTGAAATCCGATTCGAAATCCAAACCCCAAAACTGTACCTAAAATTAACCGTAACATGGTTCTGATTAGAAAAAAAAGAGCGATACAGGAAAAGAAGAAGAAAAAGGGGATATGCTAATGAAGACGAACATTCTGTCGACAAACATAACCACCCCCCACCACATGAGTAATGACATGGAAGTGTGTCACTGAATTCCCTCCCCCCGTTCTACCTCAAATCTCCCCCGGGGTGGGGGGGCAATGACCACCGGTGACCAGCGCGACGACTGAATTGAAACCACGCAACGCAAACTAATCACGAGCTGGTCGGTTGGTACGGACGTACAATCTATCAAGGCGGCAATAAATGCGAAAGAAGGGAACCCGGTGGACCCCCGG
>NC_064878.1:21806595-21826595 GCF_943734665.1 Anopheles aquasalis
CTCTGTGATGCCATCATCACCATCATCATCAGCGCTATCAATAGGGACCCCCAGCCTCAGCCAGCCAATCACCTTCCCTATAATGCTGTATGTCGCGCGGTTGCACAATCATCAGCTCACTTCAAAGCAGCAGCAGCAGCAGCAGCAGCATCGTGCACAGCGACAACCAACCACAGCCAACAGTCAAACTTTGGCGCGGCGCGAGTTCAATTATGTACAGTTGTCAAGTGGTCGGTCGCGACCCATGACAGTACCGTAGCGGCACCAGCAGAGCACGATCACAATGTGATAACGAAGCACGCACCCATCCATCTCTGCCAGCCCCCCCTTCGGTGCACCATGGACCAGCGGCATCGGTTGGAAATGATTAACAAACACAACCAACTATCCAGGAATACGCATCAGAAAAGGGGTGACAGAGAGAGAGAGAGAGTGAGGGAGGATGGTGGAATAAAAAAAATACTTCAACAACATAAACACGAGCCCCACACATCAGTTACACCACCCTAAGCATGATGTCATCTAGACGATCTGATATGCTCGAATCGTCCGCACCAATACCGACACGCGACGTTTACTGGATGGCTTCCAAAGATGATCCTTCGAATTCGAATTAAATCGGAGATTGTTGGGCAGATGTACAATGAAAAAAAATATAAAAGACCGATCAGAACATCGACATGGAGTTTATAATGGAAAAGTTAACCTCTCAGAGAGTCCAGCTATATATATCCCAAAAAAAAACAAACAAACGAATGAAACCAACGATCTACTACAAACACAAGGATGATGATGAACTAGTGTTTGCTGTTATTATTCGAATAACCCCACAAGGAGAAGGTTACACCCATCAGCGGACGTTAGGGAGAATCTGTTGGTTTAGCGCACGATTTGTTTATCCACCAATTGCATCGACTGTTTTGATAAATAGCGAGAGAAAGAGAGGAAGGGATCACGATGGCCTTAGATGACCAATGGGATTGGCGTTTTGGTACTGGGGAATACAATTCTGTTACGCGCCATAAACCGGTTCGAAAGAATCTTTTAAACGTTCATCACTTCTTTTTTTGCGATGACAAATACCGATGACAAACACCTCGTGGTACACCCACCTGACCTAACTGACGCATTGGTCACATTGGTTGGCTTGTTGAAATCCATACGTGCATTTTGTGAGGATTTTGGCACAGAGAGTGACTGAAGGACACCAAGACACCAGCACTTTTATCGGTTGCGATATCTCTGAGATCATTCAGCCATACCGTGACGTCACGCTGGACATTTTGCATCGAGAGGGGAAGAGGCAGCAGCAGCAGCAGCAGCAGCAACTCCTTTAGAGCTTCATATGGTTGCCCATGTTCGAACAGCTTTTTGTCCGTATTTGGTAAAACAGCTACGCAGCCAAGTTATTGATCTATTGCTCCATATTAAAGGGTTTCTCTGACACTGTGACATGAGTCAAATCTCATAAATAACTGTCTTTTTCTTTTTGCAATTCTGTATTACGATCATTGAGATTACGAGTGTCTCGCTGTGGGATACAAATTCATTCAAGACATTTCCAAGAATCCTTTGCTGTCGCTTTTAATTTCTATTTTTTGTCAAAGTGACTAATTCGTGCGATGAGCTCAGATGGGTCTTGTACAAGAAAAGTCGTCTAACCAGTATAGCACAACCCGAGTAGGCCTTTTTCAGCTTCGACATTACGAAATGTCATACTCGGTGACGAGGTGACTAGATTCGGTGTCGGATCAGAACTTTACCGAAAAAGTTGCTACCATTTTTAAAACAAACTTCATCAACCGTCCATATCGCAGCTGATCTTTGTTCATATTCCACACGAACAGAGCGGGGTGGTGTTGATATTAAAATCGTAAGATTGAATCGTATTTCATTCCTCCATCTCGTGTTTTATCCACTTGAAATTTTGTCCGCCTATCTCTCTTTCTCTCTCTCTGTCGCTAACAGTTTCTCCCTATCTGTGTCTCTCTCTCTTTTCCGTTGAAGCACGAAATTTCTCACTTGCTTTTAACACGCTGCCGCCTCGCTCTTCCTATCGCCATTTAAATTTCATGGCCGTACCCAGCGAGCCAGCCAGAGTGAAGTTTGTGGTGTGATGGTGGTGGTAGTGGGGCTCTATCGATGCTGCTGCTAACACCGCAGGACGGCGCGGCGGCTCATCCAAGCAGCCCAAGGAGAGGTCAAACAGCTAACGAGCTAGAAGACTGCCGGCAATGCAGTAGGATCAACACGCGAAAGCAACAACAACAACAACAACAACAACAAAACCAGCTTCGTTGCGGCACTTTAGCAAAGTCCATGGGGTCCCCCTCCACCTCCCAAATGGCAGCGCACAACCGGGCAGCGACGAGAACGAAGAGAACGTTATTTTTAGTCCATGACTAAATCGGCGTTAAATTCAACGACGACGTTCTGCGGGCGCTCTCTCGCGCGCAAACCGCCGCTGCGCTCTGATGTTCGACGTTTTTTGGATATAAATTCGTTCGGAACATCACCACCATCATCATCGTTGTCGTATGGTACAGAGTACGAGCACGAGCGATGCACCCTCGCTGCCCCAATAGTGCAGTAGTGCACTGGTGCAATGCACAACAGCATCACCACTCCGAGAGGACGTTTCCACTACTTTGCCTACACCATTTTGTTTGCTTTAAAACAACGTGCCGGTCGGGCTACCCAAGCACGATGCACGCGATCTGCTAGTTAGGGCCCAGTAGGCTGTAAACCAACCAACGGGGGCAAAAAGGGATAAATCTTAGGAAAGAACATAAACAACACCTCATAGAGACCATCACCTTGCATCTTGCGCAGCAACCATAGCGGAGTGCCCACCCAGTAATCCAATCCAACGAAAACTCGCACCGATGAGCTCACATTACCGTGTCCGTGTGTGTTTTCCAAGTGCCGGCAATGAATCGGTCACGTCCGGTCGTGTCTAGGCGTAACGAATGCAACAAGAAAAACGACTCGGTGAGCGAGAGAATAAGAAGATGCACACCGCGTGGCGTAACACGGCGATGGACAGCCAAGAATTCATTGGGAAGGGGTGCTGCTGTTGATGCTGCTGCTGCTGCTGCTGGTATTGCGCGTTCACAGTGCTAGTGAATGAAACAATCAACAGTCACCCACTCCCACCGCCTAATAGGCGAGTGCATATTCCCGTAAATCGCTTCATTCGCAAAATTGGTGCGGGGTAACCACCGCAGGACCGCGGGACCGCATTCGCTTCTAGACGAGCGCGGTCAAACTATAGCATTGAGCGCAAGCGCGCACCAACGATCATACAATGATCACCGCCGGGTCGGAGGATGACGTTACACACATGCAGGAAGTGTCTGGTCATCATGTTTCAAGCGGCCACACACTGCTGCTTGTGCCTCCTGCTCGCTGATGTCATATTGTGGCGGCTGTCATAGTGACGATCGTTTGAGCTGGGTGTGGTATGTTATTGTGGCTGCCCGTTCGACGCATGAATTGGGTTTTATTTACAAAACAACCTTCAAACTGCAAACCGTGCAGCATATCTCCACAAAATTCAGATAAGCCATGTTAGATTTTTTTAAACTAGACTATTAAACTCAACAGTGAGTATCTGTTGCTTTTCCTTAAATTTGTTTACATTTTACATGACCTTGAGGACATAGTAAACAGCCGTAGCACTGGGCAGCGCCTACTGGAACTGAATGACCTAAATTGCCTTCTAATTTAATATAAATACTTCCCTTAACCTACTTCAGCTAAGCTCTTCTCTAGTTACTGTCTTTTGCCTGAGTCTTCTGCAGGGTGTGGTCCCTTGCCCAAACACACACCCACACACCCAACAGTGTCTGCATCCGGGCACCTCCCAACAGCATAATACTGGGTCACTGGCAACAATTAGTAGCACCACTCGCCAACTTTTCTCGCGCGTTTGTTATGTTGCAGCTGGTGGCGGTGGGTGCTAGAGGTTGCGGCAGAGTGCGCCGCTTGCGAGGTCAAAAACTATCCAAACACCGCTAGCAGAACGGTATGTGTGGGTACGTGTGTTGGCTGGCTGATGAGATTCAACCAATTACCACACCAATGTTGACAACATTGGCAGTCATGACGGAAGCACTCGGTAAACAATCGACAATAGGTCTCTCTCCTCTGCAAACATTACCATCGAGTGTATCCGTTTGGTTTGTCACCACTACACAGGTACGCATCGTGGATACTCGTGAGCAAACATATCTCTTAAAAAAATATCAATGACCAAAAAACGGTCTAAATGAACATTTAAATATTTACTACAAAAACTGCACTCGGTTTCACATTTCAGACACTTTCTTGGAACCTATCTTATCATCTTAACTGTTCCCTCGCCCAGTCGCTTATCTAATGCCAACAGTAATGGTTGCACCGTGGACATTGGAAGGCAGGTGAAATAGATAAGATAATATAGACCCCCGTTGCTTTCAGAAAATACTTCCAATACGAGATCCGCTTCAAGCGCAGCGCCGGGCGACCAACAGAGAAGTTATGCACAAATAGCGTCCAGTATTTTACCTCTCTATGCCTTTGTTATGCAAGTGTGCACTAGCTTTTGCAGTTCAATGACTAGCTGGTATTGCTAGAAAATTCTGCTAACATAAAGCTGTTTGTAACTTCAACTTAAGCGATTTTACAATCACATACTTTAGTTACTTTACTGGAATGAAAAGAAAAACATTACAAAAACTTAGTAACGAGTATTTTACCAACACACCAACGCTCTCGCAGTCTCTCTGCCTGATGACATTAATTCGATTGAAGGACATCAGCATGCAACAGAGTTCCACCCTCCACCAGTCGCGCGCCCCCCCTCAGAGGTGACATCATCATCTGTAGTGTTAAACAGCTCAATTGCTTGTCACCACACCCCATAATCTCCAGCCTACCGTCTCCTCTCAACCTGCAAATGCGCCTACATTGGAACGGATTTCTTTTTGGGCTGGAAAAATCTGGAGCCACCGTTGCTGGAGCAGCCACGGTAACATGAAATCAATAATGGTGTTACATCGAACCAGCGCTTATCTCTACCCCAACCATCGCTCTGGTTTCGTGTGCTTGCGAGATTCTCCGTGGAGGAGCGCCTGCTATGATCCATGTTTACCGTGCGCGCTGCTGCTATCCCTTAAATGTGTGCTTCTCTCTCTCTCGCTCTCTCTCTCTCTCTGTCGTTTCTCCATCATGCGCCTCTCTTTACTCTCTCTCTCTCTCTGTTTTTCTCTCCCGTTTCCAGAGGTTGCTTAGAACTGTTCGCGGGGACATCTAGATACCGAGGGAAAAGGGGGGACGAGACCACACGGCTGTACTGCGCATGTGACGGAAATGGCGCCAGTGTATGATATCACACAGTGTGACTTCTTGTCTGCATCCTGTCGCGTCGGCCTAGGCCTCCTCTATTACCTTTCCCTTTTTAGTCCTTTTTCCTTCACTCCCTTTTTCAAGGATATCCTCACGGGGCTCAGGATTTGTGAGGCTCCGCGAGCACAATGAACTCTCTGCTGCACGGAGACACGGGGATGACGCGCGAAAATTGTTCGCCTATTTCTACCGTTCTGTCCTGGCCAGTGCAATAGTTGAACTACGGTGAAAAGAAAATGGTGAAACAATAAAGAATCTGAGATTCTTGGTACATAAATCAATCGGAGAATGGTTTATGTGCCGTAAAAATAGAACAAACAATGAACGTGATCAAATCGATTAACGCAATCGATTAACGAGACACGGCCTGTGTGTACCTCCGACCGAAAAGGAGTTTTAATGACCCGATCAAACTTTTGATTGGATGGCGTTACTTCCGAGATGCACTACGCAATACACTGGCAACTAGATGACCATAAAACATTGGCCATCTAGACCGATATATCGTCGTAGATAGTGAACTGAGAACACCATATGGGAGTTTCGGTGTTGCAAAAACGTGAAAAGATAGCTTCTAAAGCATTCTACAAAGAATATATGTCTATTCCTTCACTGAAAACTGTTGCTCTACCTAGAATGGTGTTTATTTTTATTCCTCAAATACGATACTGCCACCCTCTCTGGTCGTTGGAATGAAAACGATCGAAGGGCATTGGACACGGGGATGTGGTGACCGTTTCCTCTCATCGACAACATCAACTTCCACGCTCCCATCCGTTCATCTCGTGTGTTCGTGCTGAAAATCGATGGTTTATATTTGGCCCATCAGCAGCATTGCCAGCCTCGGGTCAAGTGGAATTCTCGCTCCAGCATTACACACTTGAAGACAAGGGTGTCTGATCGGAACTGAATGCTTGGCCCGAACTATCATAAAAATAAACCATTTCTGACCGTCTGACCAGAAACACCGATCAGTTTATGGGCATTTAATGCTCACCAGTGTATCATTATCAGAGAGCATATTTTTTTATGATGGATATGGACTTGTGCCCCGGCGGGGGATTTTTGTACAGTGGTGGTGTGCGGTTTTGCTATTCATCTTACGACATGATATTTACCCTGCCACAACAAAATATGGTCGGCAGTTGGTCACCGTTCGTAGTTGATTGGCGACAGTCGGTTTGCGCACCTGTTGTCCTCTGTTTGGTTATGATTTTCTAATGCCTGTGCTTATAATGCGACCCTATATCTGTTATTTAAGCATTTCATTAAGAAGCATGAGCATGAAGATGCACTGTGTAAGTAATTTTATCTTTAAAAATTGCTGCAAAACAAACCGGATTTTGCGTATCTTGCATGAAAAACCAGTATTGCATCCGGTTGAATTATTCGCTCCAACATAAGAATAAGAAGACCAATGGTGTAAGGTTTCCCCAGCGCGCACAAGAACCTTCTGGTTCCGGTTCACTTCCGTCACACAACGGTACACCTGCTAGAGCTTATCTTCCACCAGCAGGTTGTACAATATGTCTCGCAAATTACGCGATGCCTCGTGCAAGTGTGCACTGAGATAATAAAGACCGAACACCTTGACATAATAACACCATATGTTGTCGAACAAAATTAATAATAAATAAGAGATTTAATAAATTAAAACAAAATACATTCCAAATCAATCAGCATTATCATAGAATGAGAATAAAAAAGTTGTTCTTTTCATAAAAAAAGAAGAAACCTTTCGTAAAACATGATCACAATTTGTAATAGCAAAAAACCGTAATATATTACGCTGTATATATCTCCCCTAATGTTCTCTTTAGTTAGAAAGAAGGCAAACATAAAACAAATACACATTTATGGCTGCGTGCTACGGAAGAATGTGAAAGCCACATGGTCCGTTGGGCGTGGGGCATGTGTATCACGCGACCAACCAGCCAGCCATCGCTACCGCCACCGCACCGGGAAAGCGTTAATTTCCTTCCACGTTCTACACTCCCTCTCCCCGTCGCTCCGTTTCCGCTTGGCAGTTAGAACGAGGAACGAGTTTAGATAGTAAAAAAAAAACTGCCGTCTCGCGTCCTCCATTTCAAAAGCCAGCACAGCATTTGATTGAAGCATTGTTCTTTGTTTTCAACACGCTTTCCCCGTGCACACCGCCACCCGTTGGGCAGACCCATTCTAGGCTCGCGGTAACCACGAAGCAATTGTTTTGGACACGTTGCGCTATTTTAACTACTCGTGGCGGTGGATTTCAAATGAAATGGGTGGCGGATGGGCCATGTAATGCATAGAAGTTTTTTTTTTTTTTCATTAAAAAATACTATCCCAACAACTGTATTCCTTATCGATCCTGCTTGAAACTCTGGGCCGTGCGGTGGAGCTAAATTAACGCCATTACGTGAGCGTGTAGTGAACACGGATGAACGGTATAAAATATTGAATCGAAAAATGACATAACACGAGAGCGTGGTGCACGATTACACTCGCTGCAACTTTGCTGATTTGCCTTTTCTGGCAATCATTCAAAAAAGAAAAAGGAAAAAAACGATGTCAAACGTAAAGCGTAAAGATGCCATCATAGTATGCTGCGGCAGCAGAAGCGCACAGGCACCATCATTCAGCGTGGAGGAACAAGCGACCGAGGATGATGATGATAAGCTTCCGAACCAGCGGAGGCCTCGACCGGCAAGGCAAAGGTAATTATGTTGACGCTGTGCCAATAGAAAACGGAACTTTTAAGTGTCACAAACCGGTAGGAAATGCGTACTTTTTGGCTCGGACCATGCATGCAGCATAATTCCTTGGCACAGCAGCCCCCTGCTCCGGCTGATTGTGAGATGGCTCTGATCGTGCAGAAAGCGATGGCGACAAAACCAAAGAAGGTCAAATGTCAACACTGCTGGGGGCTGATTTATAGGTGGCCCACAGAAGTATCTCAGCAATCGGTTTGGCTAAAATGGCTAATATATGCTAATAAGTTATGCAAAGCATATTGCCAAAGGTCATGACCATTCGATAAAATGAGAAACTCCTGAACTTGGCACACGGTTTGAAAAACGGTTCGGGCAGCTCCTTGGTGGCTGGTGGTGGAATGTGTTGTGCTTCGTAAAGCATAACTTCCAAGCATTAGGGGTCGATGAGAGGGGTTTTAACACCCCTTTCGGTCGCGTTATGCTCGTGGAAACACACGTGGACATCCTGTCTGCCGTGTCGGCCTAAAAGCGACCAAGAAACATGATACCGATGGGAATGGAGAAGGTGAAGCACGAAGCACCACCACCGGAGGAGTGTGCACGGAAACCCCCCAAAAATAGAATTATTTTTCAACCGCATTACGGAGCATCTCCGGTGGGGGGACGTGGTACGAGAGGTGGTCATCATCATGGAAAGGGAGAGGGGGGGGGACTTGGTTTTCCAAATCATGCGAAAAAAAGGAAGTGCTGCAAAAGACGCAAAGCGAAAATCGATCGTTAATAAAATGAAGCAAGGTCTGTGTTCCCCCGTGGCCTAGGGGGAGCGACAGATACGCGACACGTCGATGTCGTCGATGTAATGTGTTACGTTACCCTCTCTCGAACGGCACCGGGCAATTTAATAAAGCATATCTTTAGTGGGGGAGTAAATGAAGGCTGTCGTTAATCCCTTGTGGTTTAAAAGAGGCCACCCTCTCAAGGATAGTTACAATGTTACAGCAGTCCGGGCCAGTTTCCTTTTGCTGCTTCTTGCGAGCTCTTATCATTCCGCTATCGCAAGGACATTGAAGCTTGGACGTGAGGCGCACACTTGACTTCATGAACTGACGACCGAAGGCTCAACAGAACTCTCCTGCAGATGATAATGTGCGTAATTTCGAGAGTTTGCGAGAGGAAAAAGCAAGAAAGGCGTTTGTTCCAACTTTAACGCGACAAACTTTGCACCCAACTGCAACCCCGCACTGTCAACAACAATGACAGACGTTGCCAAAAACAATTTCTCTGCTTCTCATCTTGCGTCTGACAATTTCGAAGGACGTGCGTGGTACCGCAGAGAAGCAGGCTGCTGCTGCTGCTGCTGCTGCTAGTGGCCTGGTGCTCGATGGCGATCGGTCTCGAGACACAACACAAGAAGAGACGCAAGCAACAAGAACAACACCAACAGTAGCAGCAAAAAAAAAAGATGAAAGAGGAAATCTGTTTTCCCTTCGAACATTCGTCGTTCATCGGTCAGGAAGTCATGTGAAGCGCGTTACTCGCCCAGATTTACCGTTCGCCCACCACCGAGAGAGCGAAAGAGAAGGAAAGAAGGAGAGCAAGCAAAGAACAAAAACACGGAGAAAACCGAGAACTAGAACAAGAAGTAAATGCGGTGTGTGCCGCGCCGCGATTGCGCAACCGTACCGGCGTCGATTCATACGCACACATACACGCGCTTTTTCTGTGTGTTAGTGTGGTGTGCGTTGCGCGCACGGGTGTGTGTGTATGTGTGTTCAACGGAGCTTCTTCACCGTTCTGCGCTTTCCGCTGTTCTCGCTCTCCCTCTTGGTGTGTGCGCTGCTTTCATTCCACTTTCCACCAAAAGTTGCTTTTACAACCCGCGGCAGCACAATGTTTCTTCTTTTCCGTATTTTTCCTTACACTAACATTACACTAACTTGGTTAATTTATCACACTCGCTACAGCTCCCAGACACCTACGGTTCGACGGCTGCCAACGTTTTCACAACCTTTCATCTCGATCCACAGTCCAGTCCACCGTTCTTGCTTGGGGTTCACTTTAGCACTGTTCGCTAGTTTTCGCCAGAAGGCGAATCGTCGACCACACGCAGCACAGTCTACTACAACACGACACAACGTTCGTTTGCTCACCTTTTGGGATGGAAATTCGAAATTAACATGTTTGACACTTGGGTTCGGAGCAACGACGGAGCAACCACCGCCAACAAGTGCACGCACGAAAGACTTAAAACGGAATCCTGCTCGCCACGGCAGACAAAATTGCGGTACCGCTCTCGGCGAGCTCTTTTTCTCTCTCGAGAGCGACAGGGGAGAGAGAGAGCAGACCTTTGGCTCACGAATTTCAACCACCCTCGGACAGGCAGGAAGAATATAGGCCCCCTCCGATGATGGCGTGTGTGGCCGCCGCAGCCGCGGACATCCGTTTTTCATTTTCCCGGTGCCGCCGCGTGTGTATGTGTGCCCCCTAGCAGCACACGCACAAATGATGCAGCGCAGTGCATCTCTCTCTCTCTTTCTCTCTGGTGCCCGCTCTCGCTACGAGAACGAAAACCCAGAATTGATCGATCGCAGAAATTGGATTGTTTTAACAGAAACAATTTTACAGCATTTTTAAAACAAAACTTAACGCAACAAATCTATCAAACTTCTCGACGAAACATCATCGTCTTGTTGTTTGCTGTCGCTACTCATTTGCTTTAATGCTGTTTTTTCAATGCGTGCAAGAAGCACGCCGTTTGCATTAAAAGGCAGCTAGTTTGTCAGTTCCTTGGTAGATCTCTCCCTGTTCTCAACATTTTGTTCAGATATGTTTGGAATTTTGACAGCTTTCAGTCTCTCGCGAGAGATCCATCGCTGTTCTCGCTATCGTTTGGCTATCAATTTCTAAAAAAAAAACTAACAAAACTAAATAGTAAAATCCACTACACACGACGCGACAAAACAACGGGATAGTGACCAATGTTTGGGGGGCTTTGAGGTCAAATTCATAAAATACACACACCAGCGAACGTGCGGGCACACAACACACACGCATGCAGGGTGAAGAGAAGGGTAGGGGTCAAAGGTGTTTTTTGGGGGCCCTGGCGTTCGTACACGGTACACAGAAAGAGAAAGAAAGAGAGAGAGAGAGAGAAAGGCAGGCGCACATTAAAAAAAAAACCACCGAAAAGCGAGGTCGCGCTCTCTTCCGCGGTTCCCCTCACGATGGGAGCACGATGGAGCATCGCAATATGGCGACAGGTCTGTTAATCTCGTGAATCGCTGCCCTCTGTGGATTTGATGGAAATATCACGAAATGTTTGATCGTTTTTGTTGGTGCATTGGCCGGAGAGAAGACGGACCGTGCCTATATCACGTCTCATCATCACGGGTCCGGCCCAAAGGATCTACCACCGCGAGAGAGAACCGGAGAGCGATGATGTCATCAAGGGAAATAATAAAAATAGCCATTTCTCATATAGGCCGCTGCGTTCTCTCATTTCCCGCAGCGCGCGGCGTTAGCTTGGGTCTGGAAACAGAGAGCAAGAGAGAGAGAAAGAGAGAGTCGCTGACTGTTTCTCTCCCCGTTTGGTGCAAGATGATGGCGAGGGGCACGATGCTTGATGTGTGTGACGGGTGTGGTGTTGGCCGCGTTTCATGTGTGTCCTCCTTTCGATACTCTTTCCTTTCCCCCTGTTCCTTCTGATTCGATGGCGCCCTCTCGTTCCTTTTCTTCGCTCTTTCGGTGCAGGGCATCGCATCGGGACTCCAGACTAGAGACTCCACATCATCATCATCATCGCTAGTCGTTGGAGAACTGGGGGATAAGGCGGGGAAAGAGCGTCCCCGTTGCAACGCGGCAGAGTTAACGTTTTCCCATGCACCGCACCGACCTAGACACAGCCACACAGCGGAACACACACGAATCCACCATCGAATTATGGGCGTTGCCGCGCGCGCGGCTTGCTTTTCGGAACTGTCACCCTCGGTAGCCTCGTTGGCATCACGACGTTGTGCACGGTTGCGGGGAGGTAGCGAGGAAGGAACTTTACCATCCGTCCGATCTAGTATTCACAATTTTTCTCGCTTTTCGATGTCTACTCTGCTGTTTCGTGTTTCACCAACTTCTAACCGACCAGAGCTCCACATACACGCGCACACATACACTTGCTCTTCACGGCACGCACGCACGCGCATCCACTAAAAAAACACGGCACACACAGAGGACGACGACAAGCGCCAACTTGTTCCGATTTTTTTCTTCTCCCTTTGAACCGAAACCAACAACCACAATCCATGGCTCACCCATAATCATGGTAGGCACTGTGTTTTACCTTGCTTTTCACACACTTCCCACATTTTCCACCCCTACGGAAAATGCGATTGAATACCGCACCGCACACACACGCATACACGCGCGCACACTCGTTCGATGTGAAAATGGCTGCTATCCTCTCCTCGCGAGGGCAAAGGGTAACGCGAGCGCGAGAAGAAAATCCAATATCTTGGATGTTTGGGGCGTGAGGAGAGAGTGGAAAGAAAGAAGAAAATTCTCCACCTCCTCTTACTCCTCGTCGATGATCGAAGTGATTCCTGCGAAATCGGTTAATTGCGAATGCAAGCAAGGGCGAGCCCGTGATCGGTAGGAAAATCGCCCTCGCCTCCCACACTCGCACGCACTCATCCCCTCATCGTTCCTCCTCTGCTGTTTCTTCTTCTTTTCGGCGTCTTATGCGCCGCTCCGGATTTGGCCATCGGTTTTCTCTTCCATAAATCCCATGCCCAGGGTGAGGCGGGCGAAGCGGCAGCTTCTCACCCTAGCGGATTGCGTAGGAAAAGGGGAGAAATGAAGATGCCTCGGAAAACGGAAAACGGAAAACGCAGTAATCGCTTTTTGGGAATCGCCGAAGCCGCCGCCGCCTCCTTTTCACCACCACAGCACCACGCGCGAACATACACACGCAACACATAACCTTAAATGGGTCGAATTTCGGACGTGAATTACCTTCTTTTTGCCCTGGGGATGCCACCTAGCTTGCTTCTTTTCTTTTCCCCCACCAGCGCTCTGCTCTTGCACCCCAAAAACCCGAAAACACCGCCGCACCGCAGTAGAACGAACGAGGACGGAGACCGGGAAACCGTGTTTTTCTTTTCTTTCACTTCACGACTCGCGGCAGCCAATTTTACGCAATTCTGTATCTCCGGGATGGCTCGTTCTTCAAGCGCGCGGCAACAACAACTGAGAGCGCGAGAGAAAGTGCAGCGCGAGCGTGGGCTCTGGTTGGCGGTTCCGAATGGTCGAAAAAGAGAATTTCGCCCATAGTTCAGTGCTTAGAGTGGGTTCACACAAGCCTCCTAAAGTTAACTATCAGAAGCCGTTGCAGGTTTTTTCATGTTTGTTGCCCATCAACATCCCATTGAAAATTCATCATTTTACCCTACACACAACTATTTTGCGAGCCAGCATTTTATCGTTCCATGGCCCTCCGATTACCACCCAGGTGTTGCGCTTGAGCTACCGACGTGAAAGAAGTTTTGGTCAAGTGGGTGTCAAAACGCAAAAACTGTCGAAAGTAAACGCGCAAATCGAATCGCGCCGGAGATCTGTGGCGGCAATAATTACTGTACTCTCAAGTGTTCTAGCTCCGGTGGCCTAACGAAGAACCATGTCGGAGAATCGCAACTATATTGACCTTCTGCCAGACGAGGTAAGCCGAAATAAAACAGTTTCCTGCTGCCCGTTTCTAACACGTTTCGTATTTCCTCTGCGCCGGAACAGATCTTGAGCATGGTCTTCGATCGCCTGAAGCTGAAGCACGTGAAAAACGCTTCGCTCACCTGCAAGCGCTGGTACGGCATCATTTTCGCAAGCGGCTACATTGACCGATTTAAGTTGAACATCAGTATACTCGACAATCAATTTTTGCCGCGACCACGACGGCCAGAATGGCACCAGCTGCTTGTGCTGGCGAAACGGGTGGTTAAACAAACGGAACGGCCCTATCGCAGATTAAGCATCGGCATAGAACCACTCATCACGGGCCGATTTCGAACGTTTTGGAAGTTTATTCACCCAAAAATCACCCAAAACCTTCGGGTGCTGAATTTTTTCTTCATTGAAGGTTCGGTGGGGAATATATTTCCTTTCATAATTGATGCGGTACCATCGATGTCGCAGCTAAAATCGTTATCAGCGTCGGGCTACTGCGGTCCTTCGCCTTACTCGAAGCATACTCCAACCATTCGAAGCACATCGATCGAGCATCTGGTGATGGAGGGCAAGTACAAGTTTGCGGTCGATATGCCGCAGCTGCAAACATTCAGCGGTGCGCTAAACGCACTAGAATCTCCCACGACGAGCACTCAACCGACCGTGTTCGCTAACCTGAGGCATCTGAAGATACACGTAAAAGGATGGAAATCGACCGACCTATCCGTCTTTGGTCGAATGCCGTGCTTAGAGACTCTTGATTGGGGTGTTATCATTCCAGATCGCCTCTTTACTACATTGAAAGATATATGCCCCTCGCTGATTGAATTCCGCTTTCCCAAGAGTCTGTATCTTTTAGATATGGCTATCCTAAGGCCACTGTTTACAGTGGCACAGCTGCGCCGGCTATTTCTACACAATATTGTCATGTACCGAACCGTGGATCCGGTCCTGGACTTTTCGAAACTGACGCAGCTGGAGGAGCTGGATCTGGGAAAAACGGTTGTACAGCCTACTCATTTACGCAATCTTCCAAAATCGATCAGAAAGCTGGGATTGCATCTTGACCCTAATATGGATGCAGGTTTCATCCTTTTGAAATTGGGCAAAAAGTACGAACAAAATTTAATTGATTTTATCGTATACAATCTGCCGGAGCTTACGGAACTGCGCATAGAGTATGGTGAGACTCCGCCAACAGAGTATGTCACGAAACACCTGCCCCTTCTTGAGCATCTAGAGGTACTACAGTTCTCTTACTGCAAGATTAAACAATCGTTTTTCCTCGGAATGGATACCCCTCTGCATCGCCTGCACACTCTGCGGTTCGTGAAGTGCGGATTCGAAACGAAACATCTTCTCGGGCAACAAGAGAAGTTTCCTTCACTGAAGAAGCGCAAGTTTCTGGAATGCTTTTTTGCTAACAAACCGAAGTATAGCGACAGCATGCATAGCGTTCGCTATTATGAAATGGTAAACGAATCAAATGCGAATGCTGATCCTGTCGGCGATGAGCTCGACGACTCTGACGACGACCAAAGCGACATGGAATTTGATGATTTGAAGGAAAACGAATCAATTGGATCAGCGGATGCTGATCCTGTCGGCGATGAGTTCGACGACTCCGACGACGATCAAAGCGACATGGAATTAGATGATTTGGAGGAAAGCGAATCAATTGCGGATGCTGATCCTGTCGGCGATGAGTTCGACGACTTCGAAGAGAACCAAAGCGATATTGAATCAGATGATTCGATGGAAATCGATTCAAACTCGGATGCAGACTCTGAGTACGACGACAGTGACGGTGATGAATACGATTATTACGACTTCTTTGAAAGTGCTTTGTTTCTGGATTCAGCAACTATGTCAACCTAAGATACGCTGTTCGTTTCTAGCATGCTGGTTGGGTGTAACTTTGCTACTAATCATCGCAGCCCGTAGGAGTAGAAGTTGCTGTAGTTTAAGATACGCTTCTTTCGGTTTACTCACACTCATGGTACATCTTACCATATTCGTTGCTAATAGATAGTGTTCCTGGCGGCAGAGAAAACATGTTATGGCTGTTATGTTGAAAGCTCTTGTATCAGTTAACTGTTGCTGGTGGGCATACAGTAGCAGGAAATAAACCATTAGTATGTAAGGAAGTGCCGTATAGTACACGCTTCGATAAGCGATGTCCGGATGTCCTGTACGGTTGCAAGCGTGTAAGCCTGCTCATTAGATATTCTTTGCCGGGTAATCGGTTTGTCCCTGGCGCCCTTGGCAGGAAATGGATGTAGTTAAGAAACCTTTACGGTGGCCTCCGGAAGAATTGCACCGCCACGAGCTGAGGCAGTATACGTATCTTCCGATGAGTGCAGTTAAAGGGACGTCGGAACTCTACGAAATGTTGGCTGCAATGGGCGATGTGTGATTATTAACAGTAATAAAGAAAAACTCAAGTTAAGAGGTAATGTAATTCAGTAAGTACACCCGCCGGGAGCAGCATAACCGACGACGATGTAAATAAAGAAATGTCAAATTGCGAATTGACACTTGAATCCCAAAACGTAAACGTACAACATATTTCTCGGAAAAATTTGGACCGGCCGGAAGCTACTGCGCAAATCAACTGCAGAAAACGCTCTAGGACGCCATTGTTACATTTTCGTTCGATTTACCAAGTGCCGTAGGACGTGTGTTCCACCGGGGAATCATGGCATCGAAACGCAATTACATTAATCTACTACCAGACGAGGTAAGTTGAAATTATCTAGGTTCGCGGAACTCTGTGGACTCATGCGTAATTTTTCTACCCCTCTCGCGGTGCAGATCTTGCGCATGGTGTTTGACCGCCTAGACCTGAAGAGCATAAAAAGTGCTTCGCGCACCTGCAAACGGTGGAACAGCATAATATTCCTTAGTGGATACATCGACAGATTCGCGTTTAATGTAAGCGTATTCACTGAGGCGCTTTGCGACGAGGAGTTAATGTCGTCAGTGATACACCGGGTGAAGCAACTCGCAACATTTACAAGACGGCGCTATCGCAATATTACATTTGTTGTATTACTTGACGACTACACTCTTAAGTGCGTATGGAAGATTATTCATCCAATAACGACGACCGATATCCGCCAGCTGACCATTCGCGGTGCGCATGGTGAGTTTTGGGAATTATTGCGTATGGTAATTGATGCGATTCCAAAGTTGCCGCAGCTACAATCGCTATCCGTCACCGACAATCCCGGAATGCGCAACAGCAACAGGAGCACGAACGTTCACCAGCGGAATATACCGGTGATTAGAAGCAAATCGATCGAGTATCTCACGCTGTACTGTACGCACAAGTGCACGATTAACATGCCCCAGCTGAGAACATTCAATGGTGCGCTGTGCGCCCTTCAATCTCCCGACGATAACTCGCCGCCGCCTGTGTTTGCTGTGAACTAACAGTATCGGTGAAGAGTTGGACACCTGTTAATACATCCCTAATGTTTCAGCGAATGCCTTGTCTGGAGACAATTCAGTGGGATATTCCTGTGGACGAAGAGCTCTTTACTACAATAATTGAAACGTATCCCGCGTTGACCAGGTTGCAATTGTCTGCGGAACTATCTCTTACCAGTTTGTTGGTTTTGCAGCAACTGTTAAAGCTCACCGAGCTCCGTCGACTTTCATTCGGCTGTATTGTGGTGAAGCGCAATTTTTTCTTCGACTTCTCGAAACTTACTAAACTGGAGGAGCTGGATCTGGGACAAACGCATATCATGCCCATATGTTTGATGCGCCTGCCGAAGACACTCAAAACACTCGGACTGCATGTGAATCGTAACAATGAACGTAACCTGATGGAGATCATTCCGAGGTGCTTGACGGAGTTGACGGAGCTGCGTTTGCTTTACTATGGCGCTCTCCCATCAACGGATGTTCTGAAAGCTTTACCCTTTCTTAAAAACTTGGAGGTGCTGCAGTTCTCCTATTGCGAATTCCCACAACCGTTTTTCTTTGGATTGAGCGCTCCTCTGTATCGGTTGCGAATTCTGCGCTTCGTAAATTGCAAATTCGAAACGTTTAATTTTGATGGACTTCAGGGAAAATTTCCTAACGTAAAGAGGACACAATTTGTTCAATGTCCTGTTCCACAATCGGATGGAACAGTTTGCGTAGGTCTTCAGGGCACTCTGCAGGGCTTCCAAGATTGGGTAACTAGATAGAGAGCAGTTCTGTACTTTGCCTATAAATGTAGAAGCACTGGCAGTTACTGTTGGTTAAGAAATTTACCCGTTTACTTTATACTTACTCGATAGATGTTAGCATACGTATCGTTGATGAATTACAAAAGTGGCACTACTTACCTGGTGAGGAAAACGTGATGCCAGTCATATTAAAAACTACAGTTCCTATTTCATTTCAGTTCAGCAGGTATATGTTAAGGTATGAATTGTTCAATAAGAAATGAAATAAAATGCAATGAAGATGTTCGAACAACTCTGGAATCCATCTATATTGTCTCTTCATTCCGGGTTTGCAAATAGCAGACGTTAGTTGCGTTTGAGGTCGGAACTAGTCCTGTTTTGTATCCTGAGGTCAGCTGACTAAACTTGCGTCCGTTTCAAAAGTAAATTTAATTTCAGATTCTTTAATCTTGCAAAGAAGGTATACGTTCAAGAACAAAACTGCATTCAAAATCCAATAAAGCGGGCTAAATGTTAAAGCATGACGAGGAAAACGAAAAGTGAAAATAAAACACGTGAAGTATACAAGAAAAAGGGTATGAAAAGATGTGCTGCGGTCTGATAGTGCAATTAGTTTCGTATTCTTTTATCACTTTATGTTAAATCCATAAAATTACGATCATGAAACGTTTGTATTTTGACCATACTGCTATTTTCCCATTGTTTCGAACTTCGATGTCACATGAAAGAGCAAAAATTTTCACTCTCAAATTATTCCTCGAAGCGTGCGCGTCGTTTGCGAATTTCTGTGAATCGTTTGTGGAAGCCTAGCATCGTTAAAGCAGTATGACTGGACGCGGAAAGGGAGGCAAAGGATTGGGAAAGGGGGGAGCCAAGCGTCACCGGAAGGTGTTGCGTGATAACATCCAGGGCATCACCAAACCCGCCATCCGTCGTCTGGCTCGCCGCGGAGGAGTGAAGCGTATTTCCGGCCTGATCTACGAAGAAACCCGCGGTGTCCTGAAGGTGTTCCTCGAGAACGTGATCCGTGATGCTGTCACCTACACGGAGCACGCCAAGCGCAAGACCGTCACGGCCATGGATGTGGTGTACGCCCTGAAACGCCAGGGCCGCACTCTCTACGGTTTCGGCGGTTAAGCTGGACAAGGACTGGACAAATGGACTACGGCTTGCCCTCGCGATAGAAAAAAAACGGCCCTTTTCAGGGCCAACGAATCCTTCTTCGAGAAGAATCGCTTCAGAGTTCTCACAAAATACATTGTCTATAGCTTTAACTGTACATCATAAATGCTCGCATACCGAAAAAGAATTGCCGGAGATAATCGCATCCCGGTCCAGTTACAACCGGTTGGCTTTTTACATTAATAGCATAGCCGTTTATTGATACCATATGGCTGACGAAAAAAAGCAATGGTTGCGCAGAGATAAAAGAATCCAGACAGGCATAGCTCTGCTGGAAATGATCTACATCTATATGTATGGCAATCGTACATTTTCTCCGCTTGCTGGCTGGGAAATCCAGTAGGCGTCTTATTTTTCAACTGCGGCATAGCTTTTCTTCCAAATCTCCTTTTGTTTCAACAATTGCAGGAGAAGAATATCAGCAACATTCCAAAAATTGAACTGCACAAGGAGCATCAGTGGATTTGTAGTTAAGTTTTGTTGGAAGGTTGTTTTGAGTTGGGGTATCTATTGCATACGAATCAACCATCAAAGGTATGCTTATCATTTGAAATCATAATGTTTGCTTTTAATAAAAGCCACAAACATGTTTGCGGGCTTCTTTTCCTTTTTTTATAACAAAAAATATGTTTGTGGAAAACAGAAATCATTTGACACCCCGCGGGGCAGGCACTATAACATAAAGGCATACGTTTTATAGTGCCAATCGAAGACGATTTTCAAAAAGGATCTTGCAAGGAACAACGCTCTTGATCCTGCCCGCATTCCTGGGGCGTACTGGGCCTTGAAATTCAATAAACGCCCTTAAAAAAGCATCGCTATTCCCTCAAAACATACGGACATTTTG
>NC_064878.1:21834095-21836595 GCF_943734665.1 Anopheles aquasalis
TCTGCGGTTCATAATAGCGTACAGCAAAAAGTTATCTTGCTTTGTTTGCAAATCAGCGTGTGTGAACCATGTTTATGATTCACGAACAGCAACAAAAAAAAAGAAGCTTTAAATGCCGATAAAGGGCCAATACTGGCTGCTGAATTGATTTGGATCTAGGTGCATGACTCATCGATTGATGAAAAAAGAGTTATTGAGATAGCCGGCCACTGGAGATCTGTTTTTTGTCCAGCTGATGGTGAGCTCAGAGGTGGCGTATTCAACAGTAAATGAATTAAAAAGATCATGTGTGTGTGTTGAGCCTCTTGACGATCGCGACATTCAACAGCAATAATACCGTGATGTCATCTTTGTAGAATCACGCGAGTTGCGCTACTGGAAGCTAGCTGGAGGGTGTGTACACGGCACCTTAGCAGAAAACGAAAGGCATCTTTAAGCAATTAAACCGTTGCCCGATGTGTCATCATCGTCGATCATCGGTTTATCAACCTCCCGTAACAGACACTTGATCAGCTCAGTGCTATGGTATGGTTGGTATGCGTAGCCGTTCGATCGGAAAGGTTTATCCTCCGCTAGATCGTCGATCCTGCGCCAGACGAACGATGTTTTTTGATGGTTTGAAGTGGGCGTTCGGAGGAGTTGGAGAATTTCAGACTCAAGACGGAGACGCACGAACGATAACAGTGAATCGATCGTAAAAAATGGAAATAGCTTCATTTGTAAACCAAATCGCGCTCAGCTAAGGCCCCTTTTTGGCACCGACCAAGCCAACGCCAGGAGATGTAGAGTTCGAGTTGTGTGGCCATCTTATCTTCGAATTGGTATCGTTTGATCATTTTTGAAAGCTTCTGTGGATCAGGGTTGCTAGTGTATGGGTATTCCACAAAAAAACTGCTGTCCCCCTTTTCGGACGACTGTTCGTGTTACGTTTTCCGGTGACCTTGGTTACAGGTCACTGGCTCACTGGCGGTAGCACTGGTGCGTAACGCAGCAGACAATCGATGGAAACGATTTTTCTAATCTGTTCGTCTAATGATGGACACTTTGCTTCCGGTTCTTAACAATCGCCCATCAGCCGCGGGGGGGTTCGAGTACCTTGGGTTCCAGCATCACGGAGTGTATCGACCGAGCTTTTACCATTCGCCGATTGCCTCACACACTAGCACGGACGGACCGTTACTAACCGTTCATGGAATCATGGCATACTATTGCATTCATTTTGTTAAAATAATTGTGTGTTTTTCTTTACCCTTTGCGTGGCGTTTATTTACTCAACATAACTTATCATTATCATCATGCGATCAGTAACAGTTTTGTGACTAATCCTTGGTATCATCAATCTTTGCTCATCTCTTTTCAAGCTACCCACATGTCATGCCGGTAATGCATTAACGTCGTCACTACACACCAGTGGCCGATACATACTAGTTTTCTCTTACATCTCACATCACCGCCAACCTGCCCTGTCCTGTGTGCGCCACAGGACGACGATCCGACGATCGGTTTCGGGTCGATACGCGATCGATGGCCAAAAGCATTGAGTAACGAAACTAGAATGCATCCCCAACCACAACAGTCCATAAACACAACAGCAGCATAATTGGCATAACATAACCAAAAAAAACTCGGAAGAATTCTGAGAACAAAATGAGCTTCACTCACGGGATGAAGATCCCTAGATGGCCATGCCGCCGTACGCACATTAGGTCGAACGTGGCTCCTGTTGCAGATAGTGATTTTTCCCAAAGATTCGCCTAATTAAGAACACTGTAGCACTAGCGATAGCGCAATTCTTCTACACCAAGCGCCACGACCGTCGATGGTTCGATCCGCTTGTGACGGTGGCGGTGAAGCAAGGGGTACGCATAGTGCACGCGCCGCGCGACGGTCCAGTTGCAACAAACTGTTGCTGCTGCTGCAGCGCCAACAACAAGCGTCAGCAGCTCCGATGTTTGCTGCGATTCGTGTAGAAGCAAACGATTGGAGCCACCAGGATGGAGACCACCACACAGTTGGTGACCGAATTCATCACGCACACTGGAGCCAATACGCAGGACGCGGTCAGCTGTCTGAAATCGTGGGAGTGGGATCTGAAGAAGGCTTTAATAGATTACAACGGTATTTATGCTTTTATCGCTCATTCGACTGTGTTTTTTCCCGTTTGTTTTTTTTTCTTCATTTTATCTTATCAGTGTTCCTGATGATCTTATCTAAGAGTGTCATGACCGTCGCCGCCATGCTCTGTGCGTTCGTTTGGCGGTCCCTTTTGTAATTGAGATATTGTACCTTGTTGTCCGTGTCGATCAATGATGAAGAGCGTATCGCGATCACTTTAGTGTGCTTTACAGTACGATTAACGGAAGGTGGAATTGATCTTAACTAAGAGAAGCGTCGCTGTGGTTTTTGTACAGACCAACGGATGTCGAATGTTGGATTGATTTGAGTGTAAAGTATGGTGGTTGTTAAGTATGCTGAAAAAAAATGTTTCCTCTTATTTCTT
>NC_064878.1:21844095-21856595 GCF_943734665.1 Anopheles aquasalis
TATGGTAGTTGTTTGTGCTTCCATCAATCTTTCAGAAAATTTCAGTGACTACTGTTATTTAGCTACTGTTCCTTGTATTCCTCTTTAAAGATGACGCGTAATGAGCAGCCACTTGCACAACGAAAACATAGGACTAAACGGGCTTTACAGTGGATTGACGTTTTTTTAATCAAATTACAATTTCTGCGAAATTTCACCAGCGGATGTAGCGACTGATAAGCCAGCAAGCGAATCGAATAACGTAGTCGCTGAGCGTGCATTTGTTGGAACCTATAACGTATACACCGATAGATTAAACAATAAACAACTGGACTATGCTAAGGACGAGTTCGCCCTTCAGGATCAGTAACACTCCCAGTGGCCTATCACACCAGAAATGCTTGATAATATTTTTGGGATGTTGTGAGCAGAGAGAAAAGCGTACTTGCTCGCACATTAGCCATGGAGTTTGGCTTGATTCTCTATTTGTAACAACACTTGCACGAAAATCCTTTCTACTATAGTTATCGTAATCCTTTGACTAACTGACGATGGGCGCAACACGCTTTGGACCAGTTTTGATTTATTTCCGAACCACATTCCGTTCACACACTAGCAAGTTTAACAACAATTAAATATTAAAGTGCTTACATCGTTTAGACTTGTTGATGGTGTTGTTTCACCGACAGCCTCTCGTTGAACACGTTGGGAACTTGTACCTTCATTTGAGGAATCAGATTTTACGCCATGAATATGGAACAGAATAACGCACACGGCGAGGAATACGACAGTGATCTGCTTCATACTGAATGATGTTTAAGACTGAACGACCAAATCGATTGGAATACGAATCGCGAATGATGCTGCGTTGAGGGTGTACTCTTATCACAGCACTATCAGTGCTCTCTACTTTCTCAATCATGCGCATCATCAGTGTGTGTAGAATGAGTATGAATAAAGAGTGCAGCCCCGTTGAAGATCACTTTTGGCAATGATTTGAATTGGTGGAGAGAGCTCAACAACATCACTAACAGTCAATCAACCCAGGAGATTGTTGAATAGATCTTGACAACTGATTCAATCTCATCTGATACTACTGTGTCCATCAAATAAGGAAATTTTCGATTGATTTCGAAAGTTCCTGTTGTATTCTCCCAAATCAATTTCGTCGCCTTCAAAGTGGCCCCTTCCCGATGCAATGCACTTGTGCCAACGGATTTTGCAGTATTGGAAACACATGAAAAAATCGACTTTAGGGAAGACCTTCAGCTCCTTCTTCGCAGCGGCTTGAATCTGTTCTACCGTTTCAAACCGGTGTTTCCGGAGGATTTTTTGGGCTTTTTTGATAGCCAGAAGTGACATGGTACTGACTCAAACGAATACGATGGTTTTGGAACGGTATGACTTGAGTTTTTGCGAAAAAGAAGCTGGAAGAATGTGTTCGAAAAAAATAAATACATGCACACATTCTCTCTGTGAGTGATGTGATCTTCGAAAGTGATCTTCAAGGGTGCTGCACCCTTTTTCATACTCATTCCACACACACTGATGATGCGTAGAATTGAGAAAGGAGCGAGCACTGATAAGTCGATCTCAATGCAGCATCATTCGCGATTCTGATTCCAATCAATTTGGTCGTTCAGTCTTAAACATCATTCAGTATGAAGCAGATCACTGTCGTATTCCTCGCCGTGTGCGTTATTCTGTTCCATATTCATGGCGCAAAATCTGATTCCTCAAATGAAATTACAAGTTCTCGACGTGTTGAACGAGAGGCTGTGGGTGAAACAACACCATCAACAAGTCTAAACGATGTAAGCCCTAATATTACATGTTTGTGGAACTAACTAATTTGTGGTCATGGCAAAACTGGTCGAAAGTGTGTTGCACTCATCGTCAGTGGGAGTTTGTGATAATAAGCATTGAAATAGTGAAAAAATGGGGTTCTGTGCTAGTGTGGTTACAAATAACCAAACCAAATTAAAATTTATTCATATTCCTTGTTTTTCTTTTCCCTGCTTCTTTTTCTTAATTTTATTTCAGCACGCATTGATCCGGGTTCGATCAAAAAAATGCCCCGATGGATGTCACCCTAACTATAAAAATCAGTGTGTGCTAAAAAAAACTTCTACTAAGTGTCCTTACTGATCAACTGTTGTGATCAGGAACTAGATTTTTTTTAAGGTAATATAAATAGGAAGAATTCATCATCCTTATAACACTTTTATTCTTATGCTTGAAGATATACCATATTTTTTGTTATCAGTTGGTGGGTAAAATAATAAAACTGGTGACATAATGTTGCATGGACAATGGTAAACGATTGACGAAATCCAGTACAGAATTTCATTCCCCTGCTCTTACTCATCTGGGAACAGCGTTATCATGCTGTACGTGGGAATGAACTGCATGCATGACTTTTTTTGTTGCGTACATTCAAAGGTTATCAGGGATGCTCTTGAACTTGTTACAACAATTAGCAAAGGAGTGATCAGTCAATCGTTAGCGGAGCTTATCAATGAAAGCTATTTTAAGGAATTCTGGTAAATCGCCGATACGGATCTCTGTAACTCAGGGTTTTCTGCTACATGCTGGCAATACAGGAAGGTGAGACTCGAGCGTTGGTATGTTTTAAGATCGTGCGTTAACAGCAGTGCTGAGAACATTCTGGGGCAAAAGTATAGTTTTCGTGTAATAAAAGGACGAACCAATGACGAATAAATAGCTGAAGAATCAATCATTTTTGTATGATCTCCGTATCGTACGATTGTCGTTGCTTTGCTCTGATTGGAATCAATGATATACATTCAAGAACGTGTTTGGAATAATAAAATAGAAGCAGTTTATGTTGTTCTGCAGCACATTTATGATCACCGCAGAATATCTTTCGTATCTCACAAGTACACTGCGATCAAGCGAATACTAATTATTAACATAGCGAGCGCTATTGGAATACTCGGCTTTGTCAAATAGTTCCGGTAGTAGAATGAATTCTATGCTTGCTTAAAAGCAATAAAAAGGGTGCTGTATTGAACGGTCACCAGCAGACCGGAACTAGCGGATTTCTGCAAGCGGTTTACCAAGCATGTCTTACCGTTGGATTAAATCAGTTGATAAGCTGCTAAGAATGATCATCAACTGTGCTAGACTCTCTTTCCAAACTCATTCCACATACGCTGACGAATGCGTAGAATTGAGAAAGTAGCGAGCACTGATAAGTCGATCTCAATGCAGCATCATTCGCGATTTGTATTCCCATCAGTTTGGTCGTTCAGTCTTAAACATCATTCAGTATGAAGCAGATCACTGTCGTATTCCTCGTCGTTTGCGTTATTCTGTTCCATATTCATGGCGTAAAATCTGATTCCTCAAATGAAGGTACAAGTTCCCAACGTGTTCAACGAGAGGCTGTCGGTGCAACAACACCATCAACAAGTCTAAACGATGTAAGCACTTCAATATTTAATTGTTGTTAAACTTGCCAGTGTGTGAGCATGTGGTTCGCCAAAAAATCAAAACGTGTGAATAACAAATTGCACCCATTGTTAGTGAGTGTAATTTTTTGATAATAATCGTTGAGATAGTGACGTTAGAAAGGGCTTTGGTGCTAGTGTAACCACCGATAGCCAACCACAACGAACTCTAGCGGAAATTGCGAACACCAAATTAAATTATTTTTAATGTTTTTTCCTTCTATTTCATTCAAGCACAACCTCATACATGGTCATCCCAGCTGCCCAAAAGGATGTAAACGAGATTTCAGAAATAAATGCATAGTCGCAAAACCTACAGCAAAAATTAATTGCAATTGAACTGTCGTAAAAGCGAACTAATGATTATGTGAAATAATAAAAAATGGAAGAAAGATAAGGAATTTACTTTTATTCTTAGGATTTAAACATATACGCTGGTATTTTTGTTACCATTGGGTGCGTAAACAAATAAAGCTGATGACTGCAAGCGACTTACGGGCAGTTGCATGAAGGGAAAAGGAAGACTAATTGTTGAGTATTTTTGGACAACGCAACGCGACATTCATCTATTGATTTCATCCGAAGTCGTTAACTGTTAGTGATAGCATGTACCATATGACGAGTATTGCATGTCACCGCGGAGCATTGAGCGTTTCTTTGAAATTCAACGAACAAAATAAATAAACAAGCTACAAACCATTCCCACAAACAAAATGCTGCAAACAGACGTCGTGCTAATGAGTGAGCTTACTATACAACATCCCAACAACAACATATTGCTTGTGCCTTTGTTCGCCACACATTGCCGCACTGTTCACTGCTGCGATCGCGATGCTTGTCAGTGATCAAGCATTTCTGGTGTAAAATGCCGCTGAATGTGTAACTGATCCTGGAGGGTGAAGTCGACCTCAGTATGATCCGGTGGCTTCTTACTGTTGCTGTTTATTCTATCGGTGTATACGTTATGTGCTGTCGACGTTCCTACGTTTTGCTTGCTTCCTTATCAGCCGCTACATCCGCTGGTGAAATTCAGCACATATTGTAATTCGGCTTAAAAACGCCACTCCAAAGTACAGCTGATTAGTCCTTTGGTTTGGTGAGAGTGTGGTAGAGCTGGGTGTGGGGATGTGGTTGTTAGTAAAAAAAATAAAGTTCGATGAACATTCCGATTCCAGTTCAAGATTTACTCGCACAACATCGCGATTTTCTATTCTATTTTCTTTCGCAGGCAATGTTCTGCTGCGTTCAATGTCACACTCTTTGCCCAGAACGACTATGATGCTTTTTGTCAATAAATCAAGGGATTGATGCTTCATTTGTGGAGCATTAAGTGGATCTCTCGTGAGGAGGACTACTCTCGGCGCCTCCACCATCAAAAGCTTTCCAGAGGGAAAAACTGGAATGTTGGAACATTTGGCAATTTTTAATCCGCTTCAAAAAAATTCACAAATATTAAAAAAATGGAAAAAATAATCAAGAATTGGACATTGGTTGTAAACATACTAAACACAAAATCACCTTTAAAAATGTGCCAGGCAAAGTAATTAATATTTTCCTGACGCACAACAATAATGAAATGCCGTTTAATTTTTTCAGCTGATGGCTGTTTTTAAAGGGATTCAAACGACTTGAAATGATACTGTATATTAAAAAAAGGGAACTGGGCGTCTCCATTGCACAAAGGCACATGTTTTTGTGGTGTCCAGAGTGACCTGGTATTTAATGACCAGGTCCTGTATGGCGGCATAATATCCAATAACGGTAGCACCAGCGTTCTAGGTACACGTATCACGTCAAAGCCACGTGGTTGCAAGAACGGAATGTAGTCCAACAGCAAATCCCAAGCCTCACTGTGTTACTGTAGATGCCTCACGTGTGGTTTACTATCAACCTGCCCAGTCGGGGCTTCTAGGAATGACTAACTATTGATAGGAGGAGGCCATATGGCCATTGATTCAAAGGAAAAGGTGATCATAAATAAACAAAAACATGCTGGCACATGTTGTTGGTAAAATCGGGCTCAAAATGATTCTAATTTGAATTTAATTTAATTTTTGTTTAAATTAAACTATTGGGAAACGATTGTTTATTTGAAGTTGTTAGTTTTTAGATTGCTTTTGCTAGTTTAACGGGTTTTTCGATTTTCGCAAACTTCTCGCTCCACCCGTACACTGTGTTGTGAGAAGTGAATTCCCAGGAAACCTCTGTCCATTTATTATTCTTGGAAGTCGCCAAGACACGAAGGGCGCCGAACGTACACGAAGTCGCACTGGTTTGTGTTTCGTTTGTTTTGCTGAACAGTTTTGGAAAATATTTTTCTACGCCCTACGAAATGTTTAGAAATCACTCCATTATCATTCCAGACTATCTCTAAGCTATCACTTGAGCATTCATCTGTTAAGGTATCGCCATGGCCAGTAAACTGGACGTAATAGCTTTCGTAGTTCCAGTGCCGTTGGGGTGCCTAAATAACCTGCTGCACCCATCCATGCTTCGCCGCTTTGTTCAGTGGGATCGTGATAGCAACAGATGCCACCGGCTCAATAAAGTAAACATTCATTTCGAGAGCAATTAAAACTACAAAGTTGTGCCTTCCAAGTGCCTCTGTTCAATAAAGTTCTGCAAATTTTTAGCTCTCCTCTGTTCGATAAAGTTTCGCAAATGTTTAAACCTCACACAATGAATAGTAAGAGTGAGGTTTCCAAGCCTGGGCTATCGGAGCTACCCGAAGAGGTTGGCTTAACTTACCTTTTCTTCTAACTTGATCGCTAACTTGTGCTTCTCTGTTGCAGCTTTTGGATATGATATTTGATAAATTGGATGTTGAAGGGCTGAAAACAGCATCGATGGTTTGCAGAAGATGGGCAGAGCTCGCCTTTTCCGGTCGTAGGATGGATCGTGTACTTTTAAACGTGGTTGATTACATTCAAGCGCCATTCAGTATGAACTCAACGTTTTTAGAGAGTAACCGTAACTATCGACATATACGGTACTCTTACAATCACGAGGATGCGAGTTTGAATGATCTCCTATATTTGGTATCTTTATTCAAAAGTTCCCTCCAGACGCTTATTATAAGACCGGACCGTATGTTCAGGGTGTATGAATTACAACAGATTTTGCTCAAGCTACCCGATCTGCAGCATATGATCGTGGCTTCCGGTCTACGCTACGTTTTAGAAAAGCAGAAATCGTTTTGTGTGAAACATAAGCTGCGTAGCCTGCGGTTCGGCAAGATGTTCGATTTACCGTGGGATGGTTTCGATATTCGAACCGTGACTCCAAACTTGGACTGTCTACAAATGGATTGTGGTTCCCAGCAAGCGCTAGAGGTTTGGAAACATTTCAGCGGCCAGCTAACATCGCTGGGAGTGTACGTGGCCACGTATGATCTTTTCCTTAGCTTTTGTGCTCTAGCTTTTCCTCTGTTGAAGGCACTGGATTATGTAGTTAGCCATCGACAGATGTTCGACTCAACGGCAAATGATACCAACTGCCGATTCCTCCGAAACCTCACTTAACTGCGCAAATTGAATTTGGAATGTTATGCATCGAAGGATACGATAGAGTCCGTCGCCGATCATTGTCCAGAACTAGTGTACTTGTCGCTCAAAAAGCATAATCTGCAAGCACATTCGCTACAATCACTTGGACAACTATCGAAACTCAAAGTATGTGTTGGTATTCCGTGGTGACGAAATGATACATGATGCCAATAATTGGGATGTATTCTCTTTTTTCAGACACTTGTAATACACGACTGCTTGTATAATGTTTTCGATGGATGCATGCCGATACCCTCGCTTGGCAGGGTTCAGTTGATTCACCTTACGTTCCATTCCATTGATCCATTCGACTTGTAAGGACCATCTCGGGATTGTTGCTCCTCGGCTTTGGAGTTTACTTATCGACGAATCACACATTAACGATGATGCACTCCAAATTATTTGCGATAATTTCAAACACCTCAAATGTTTGACACTGTGCAGCTGCCGAAACGTAAATATGGTTGATCAAGCCTTAGAATTGCGGACTTATCAGAGCCGATTTCATTGTACTTTACAGATCACCGATGAGGGACTTAAATCTATTAGTCGTTTACCGATCCTGAGAGATTTGGAGCTCAATTTCATAAACATCTCTGGTGAAGTATTCAATAATTTTCTCTCCAACTCTATCCATTACATCTTAATGAGGTATTGTAATGAGGTAAGGATGCTTGTATCACAAATTGTGGTTTGTGGTCACAGTGTAATGAATTCTTCGTTTCCTAATCTTGTGATTTGTAACGTTTAGATAACGGATGACGATCTTCTGAAACTACCGGCGGCCTTCCCTTATCTTCAGCAGCTAGACATTAGAGCGTGTACGCATGTATCTGAACGCGGTATTGATCGACTGCGTGCTGTAATGCCATCATACGGCATAATACGGCTTTACCCAAAAAAATCTGACAGATTTATATATTATTTTTAGAATTGTTTATAAATCCAAACACAATGAAAAACAAACCGATCTTGAACCACCGAAATGCGAGCTGCTTTATTTACAATTCGAGCTATTAAGTAAATAATGTATGTGTAGGAATGGTACAAAATTGGAAAATACACAATGTATCAACCCCACGCAAAGATAATCGTTTCCGATCTGGCTCAACATTTTCGATTCCAAAATATTATCGCCTCGTCTCGTGAGTCGACAAATCCGAGTATCCCCGTGTGGTTAATCCATTTTGTCATTAGGTGTTGCGTGCTTTACTCGGTCTCTGGTTAATTTTGCACTAAAGCGTTATGCAACAGATGAAAAATAATAAAAAGAAAAGCGAATATTTGATTTTGCCAACCAAGATCCGCAAGCCTGAGATGCCGCAGTCAACCAAACATATTGTTACGACGCCCGATGGAGTGTTCGGCAAAGCGTGAACCGCAGATGATGATGGAAAGGCATCATAAAGAGCGTTATACGAAGTATACGATAGTAGTTCAATGTCCCTGGCCGGTAGGACGATGGACACAGCTTTCAGGAGACGAAAGTGTCGGTAAGATACTCCCTCTACACCAGCTCGGCGAATTGTTTTACTGTCCGTGATCAGTGATAGCAGGCCGCGGCGACGAGAAACTAAGTTTCAAATCCAATCACTTCTCGCTGCACTTACCACCGGCTACCAGCCTGCGTCTGCAGTTGCGTGTTTTACTACCCCAGAGGTGGCCACACTTGGCGAAGCACTTGATCCGCGGGCACGGCTTTGCCGCCCGAAGATGAATGTCCGGTAAATATGGTTTGGGGTTGAGGGTTGCGGATAATTCTTAGGGGTTAATGCCGAGGGCAGCCCTCCGGTGGGTGCGTGCGCTCGCGATCGCGCACGATGGCCGTTCGTACACGATCGCGCTGTCTTATTTCTCTACACTATTCTCTCTCTCTCTCGCTTCCCGTGATCGTTAAAAGCTCTTGTAAGGCGCTTTGGGTGGGTATTCGGGTCGGAACAGGCGTGACGATCACTTCGCGATCGTAGATCAGCCAAGTAGTGTGGCAGTTTGTGAAGCGACGACGTGTACTCGTTGAGACGGAGATCTCCAAACTTTGCACCTTTTTTGTGTGTACACGTGCTATTGAAGTCTTGATCGGTCGGTGGAAAGGAACGGCGAACGAGTGCACGCGCAGTCAGTAAGGAAAGCGTGTGAAGCGTATTGTGGGCGCATTGTGCGGGAGCAGTATCATCGTGCCGCGTGTTAAAGGTTAGTGGTTGGGAACGGGAGTACGTGTACGTAAGTCCGTGAAACTTAATCTTAAAAGTGCATTACTGGAACGAAGCGAGCTGCGCGTTCGAGGGGTGCAGCAGCAACATCATCAAACAAATATAATAATCCCCAGCGGGAACTTGCCGTGGCGTAGTCAAATCCACTGCAAAGAGAAATCGGATCTGTTGCTGCTTCGAACAGACCAGCCTAAACCGAATGGCACGCTTCTCCGGACGTGCGGGCACGAGTGGAATGTGCAGGAAATTGTGAAAAGGGGCCAAACGGGTTTTTTTTTTACTTCATTTCCCTTTTCCCGTTTTGGTTTTCGGGCAGTTTCGGGCATTCTCTTCACCATACCCTCCTCAAACCGTTACCTCACGGACAGGTCTTCTCTCACTCTCTCCCGGTTGCGTTGCTGGAGGGTAGGCACATGGCACCAGGGATCGTCAAGGTCAGGCTAGCCCCGCTAGCGCCAGGAATAGCTGTAACAAATAGACAAGATCAGTAGGTTTTTGAGATGTTACGATTGCTGCCTCGTACCTGATAATTGGCACAGGTGCATACAGGCTACCGATCGCCTGTTGCTGTAAAATCTGAGAAGCGGTGCATTGGTCACTCCGACACTATTTTAATGCATCCATCTCACAGTAATTGTTACGCATTGATTCGTTGTTGTGCAATCAAAGCATCGAAGATCGAGATTCTAGATATCGCATTTTCGCCTTCGAGAGACGAGTGGTTGATCGTTACGCGTGGTACTAGACAACAGGGAGATAAAGCAAGCAGCAGCATCGAAGCACCAGATGATGCGGCGCTTTGTCTACTAATCAGACAAAATTATCAATTGATTAAGCTGCTTGCCTGCCGATTACATGTGGCTCCTTTTTGGCGCCCTTCTGACTGGGAGCTGCTTAATAACTATCGCCCCCTGTGGCGTGCACGTAGAAATTATAAATTCCTATCCCGTTGATTATACTGTCGCTTACGACGAGGGTACTTGTGCTATGATATACACTGGGAGGGAGGGGGCACATCGATTTAGCATTCAATGCACGAGCACGCGAGCAAGCAGCAGACGAATGCTTTCTAGAACTTCGTGATAGCATCGCACGGATTATAGAGAGCAATTTTTCGAATAGTTTCACCAAACCAAATGCAACTTTAGATCTTCGATTTGTGCGTTGACTGTGAGTTGATCATCACACGGACACGGATTGATTGCGTCTTGTTTCGTCGAGATGGGTGGATCAATGGATGTGATTTAGACAGCGATTAATGGTGGGAAAGCGAGGATGGAGAAAGATTCCATCTCCGCCAATCCCGTAACTCTCTACGTCCGCAGCACCATCGTGGATACGATCGTTTCTCATTCATGGTTACCTTCATGGTGCTGGAAGTTGGGGCGTAGATTAGCTCCAATCACGCCGGCCTACCGGTGGCCTCGATAAAATCGAACACCAGCCAAGAGGTCCCAGCCTTTGGCGTTTCTGGCGTGCTGCAACGACGCTGTGTCCTTGACGCTCGTTTCGTTTGCGATGGAGCTTCGCTTCCCGCGTCTGATGGATTGGTTCGGATGGACGTTTGCTACCTACCCTCCTTCTTTTAACCAAATACCGTTTGAGATTGAGTTACGCAATTTCTTACGCAGTTTTTTAGTAGGTCCGCCGGCCAGTAGGTTAGAGTAACGGCGATAAGCTGTGAGCCAAAATTAAGAGGAATGTGCGAACGAGCCCAGCAACGAATTTCTATCGAGCCCCCCCAAAAAAAATTTCGGACCTTGCGAAACGATCGTAGAACGATCGATGGCAGTGGACAGTGGATTGAATAACGTTACGTTGTCACGGGTTACAAATGTTGTTTCTCGGAGGGCTGTCATCCCTTAATCTACGCATTGCATGTCGAAAAGATCGAAATTCAAATTTGTCTCCTTCCCGAGGTGTCAATGGTGGTGCAATTTTTGTGACGATCCATCTAAAAAAAGGATCCACACATTTCCTGTACGTGGATGGGGTGAAGCATTTTAACGTGTTGTTGTTTCTTTTAACTAGGCGTCGGTTAGATATGGCACGGCCATTGCGTAAGGCTTACACAACTTCCAATTCCATCGCAGTATATTCAGCGCCTAGCGCGATCATATCTTACCCGTTTAATCAGCTCTCATGAATATTGGAAGAAGAAAAAAACCCACCAAATGCAAATGTGCACCCCTACGATAAGCTGCCGGTAATTGGTTCATCCACTCTCTCTCTCCTTTCCTTGTGTTTTTTGGGCACTTAACAGTTCATCCCTAAGGGCAGCTCTAATTTGATGATCGTGTCGCTCTATTATGGCGTCATTCGTCCGCTCGCCATCTTATGCGATGGTTTTTTTTTCGCCAGGGGGGATTTGGATAAAACTTTCAATCTCGTAACCTTTGAACCAATCCGGTCCATGCCGTATTTAGAACGCGTCGGTCGATTCCTTGGAGGACGAGACTTTTGTTCCGAATGTATGATGTTCACTTGCCAGACTAGGTTTCTTGGATTGCCATGAGCATCAGGTTTGCCTTAAAGTCTGGATAAGAATGAAACTTTAGAAAAAATAAATAAACGAAGATCAATCGTACGGCTGTTTGTCCAACGTGCTGCCATTGACGGGGTTTGCCGAATTGGTTGACGAATTATGCTGAAGCGATGCTGGGACGTCGACTGGCGACTGGAACATGTGCGGCCGGCTTATCGCACCGTCACTCCTTTCGGGATGCCCGAGCATATCCGGGTTGGGCTCTGGCGAAGGTGTTGTTATTATGCTTATTGCTCTGTTCACACCAATGGCGCAATTACCGCTAATTACACTCGCGACTCGCGTTTGGTGCGAACGGTGCCCGCGAAACCTCGTGACGTACACGCGAGGATGCTGCTTTTTGTGTTGCGCCGTCAACGGCTAGATCGATGTTTGGCAACAATGAGCACGCGAAGCACTTTATCGAAATATATTTCTATGCTCACAGCCCGACAGCACGACGCCGAGAGCAACAAACCTTCTGTACGAGGAGAACAATAGCAAAAAAAAAATAGAAACTCTACAGAACCTCACAAGTGCCCCTTTAGTGAGTGGTCGCTGTCTTCGCGGTCAGATTCCTCGCTTGTCGATCATTGTAGTCAAGTGGTTGGCATTGGCTAAGTGGCGACGCCATGAACGACACGAACCCCATTCGAATGACGAATGGGCGCGAAAGCTTTATGTATGCATAACAAAAAAAAAACAAACCCCCAAAAAGCCCCGTCGTCGCGTCGTTCTAAGCAAATATTGTATCACTGTGCAAGAAGAA
>NC_064878.1:21859095-21864095 GCF_943734665.1 Anopheles aquasalis
GGTTTGGCTTTCGTTTGATGCTACGTTGTCGTTTTCTCTAACCTACTTTTTTAAAAGTCGCGTGTGGCAATGCATTGAACCTGCTGCTGCTGCTGGTGCTGAAGTGGGGGGTTCCTTTTTTCGCTGACGCCTCATGATTACGATTAGAGCGGTCTCGAGCGACCGCTAGGAATTAATTGACTTTTCACGATTTTTTTTGTCTCGCCTGCGACGTTGTTTCAAGCCACAATAAGCTTTCACGTCATTTTAATCATCTTTTTTTGCACTTTTCTGCATCATGCTGCATCAGAGTCATACATCTCTCCATACTGCGTATCGTTGGTTAGAGTGCTGGCTCATGATAGCGTTGTCTTAACGTTTTTTCCTTATTCAAATGAAGTTATCACAGAAATGACTGAGGTTTTATTTAAATAGTCTCTCATATATTAATTTTTTGTGCTCCTCAAAACTTCTGCTCAAAAACCCACCGTGGTGAATATGCTGAGTGGTGAATATTGCATTAACGCCCGAAAACATGCTAACTGGCGTTTAGGCGATTACGGAACACGCTTGGAAGCACCTCATGGATTTTTCTTAATTTTTGGAATTTTAAAGTGTTTTTTTGTTGTTTCGACAGAATAATAGAAGAGCATAATATGAAGTTGAATTTTATAGTAAATCTCTCCATATCTTACATGTTCCCATACTCCTTCACTAAATCTGCCATCAAACTGGAAACGCTTCCCCGTTATTCGGGAACGCTTCATTTTCCAGCCGAGACCGCCAGGCGCAAGAAAAAGGGAAAACCGAAAAGTTCCCCGGGGAAATCTCATAGCAAAATTTGTTTTTTTAAAGTAAACCATCGTTTCCCATCGTTCATTCTGCCTCGCATATCATTTGCCCTAATAAAGTAAGATTACGCTGCAATTAACACCATTTATCATCGCTTGGTCGAGTGTTGCGACAGTGGTTTCTTTTTTATTTGGTGCCACGATCCATCGCTTGGGCTTCCATCATAACGCTTTCCACATCATCCAGACGGCAGACGGCTTCGAAGACGATTTCATGGCAAACATCGCGAGTTTCCCCCGTCGCGTTAGCCACCGGTGCCGGAGGATTAACGAACCACTTGTGCTCCAACTTTTGCAGACGAACTAATGGTAGAAACGGGCAACAAGCAGCTCATCGTGAAACACATCGATGTTAGCTCGCTTGCGTCGGTGCGAGCGTTCGCGAAAGAGATTGTGGCGGCGGAACCGGTGATCGACGTGCTGATCCACAATGCTGGTGTGGCGCAGGGCTTCAACAACAAGGTGACGGAAGATGGGCTCGAGTTTACGATGGCTACCAACTATTACGGGATCTTTCTGCTGACGCACCTGCTGATCGAACCGCTGAAGAAGGCGGAGCAAGGGCGCATTGTGGTGGTGTCATCGAAGCTGTACCAGTACGCCTCCCTTAACCCCTCGAACATTAACAGCATCAATCCGGTGAACTACTTCTCGCTCTTCCCGATCTACCTGTACAATCTGTCCAAGTTTGCCGAGATTATGTTCACGCAGGAGCTGGCACGGCGCCTGAGCGGCACCAAAGTGACGGCCAATTGTCTGCACCCGGGAGTAATCGATACCGGTATCTGGCGCAATGTACCGTTCCCGATTAACATCCTTTTCAAACCGGTCCAGATGTGTTTCCGTACGCCGGAAGAGGGTGCCCGGACGAGCATCTATTTGTCGGTTTCGCCGGACGTGGAGTCGATCAGTGGCCAGTACTTCCGGGGTTGTCGGGTGTACGGGTTGAATCGTCGCGTCCAGAACGTCACCAAGCAACGGGAGCTGTGGGAGGCTTCGAAGAAGTTGGTCAAGCTGACGGATGAGGATCCGCAGATCTAACCAACGGTGCGGTGCAACGAGTAGTGATAAAGTTTCGATACGGAAGTGTATGTCTTTTTCTTTTTTGTACTAAGAAATGGTTTGAACACACACGATGGTGTGCATATTGTGTGCCAGTGAGTGAGTAATGTTAAAAGAAAAACAATAAACAACATTTTGATAAATAATGGAGTTTGTTATGAAGCACAAGACAGAGAATGAAATTTTTAACACATAATCTATACACTTTTTGCCAGGTAGCTCCGCCGAGATTTCATGAAAATTGTTGATACTTTTTTTTTAAACAAATCTTTAAAAATCGTGGTTTATGCTAAATGACAAAAAGCATCACTTTTTCATCTTCAAAAACCTGCCAAAAATCGAAAAATAGGCAATTCAACAAAAACCTCGACGAGGCTATCTAGATAAACTTATAATCTATGAAAAGAATATTGATTTGTATTTTTCCGATGACCTATCATGCAGCTACGATGGGTCCCGTTTTTAGTTCGAATCGAAAGACTTTAAGCGACGAACCCTACTTGATCATTGATCAAGCATTGTGTGACCACTTTGTCAGCTTGAAAATGCTGCTAAAAGTCGAAAAATTGAAAATTCAACAAAACCTCAACGGAGCTACTGGGTGAACTTGTATTCTAACAAAAAAGTGCTGATTTGTAAATCTCAGCGGCACCCATCACGCGGCTACGATGGGCACCGGAAAAAGTACATTTTTGAAGACACGTCTTCCTAAATTTGATGCCATGGATGAAGTAGTCAATAAATCATCCCCAAAGGAGAACCAAATATTCTTGAAAAGTTGCAGTTTAATATGGCATTCACTTTAAAAGAATTGGTTGAATGGTTTCCTATCAAAAAATCTTTAAAGGAAGGGAGTTTAAGTTTAAAAATGCCGGCTTATTTTGGACCCGAATTAACCTTAGTACCCCCTTAAAGAGAGTTGTCGAAGCGAATGTCACGGCTAATTGCAAACTAATGTAAATCGAGCGCGAAGAGCGTTGAATGACAGGGCTAATCGGCTGCAAGCGAAAAGAAACCACAAAATGTTTCCATTCCAATTCCGTGTGCTTCAAACCCAAAACCAAATTTATGTAATCATTGTACAGCTCAATAGGAAAGCAATTCCGTCTGCAATGGCGATAAACTGTGGCAGTGTTCCCTGTGGAGTGTTTGAATTCCTCCTTGCCGCAGCCAACACACCGAGCACCGTTATTGACAGCCCATCACACCCAAACTGAGACGAGGAAGTTCAAGTAGTTGATTCACAAAACTAGCGCACAGACGGGGAACCCACGGTGAAACCACGTTAATATCCGGCACAGCAATTGATTTTGTTTTCGAACGGCAACCATGAGCCGGAAGTGCTGCATCTAGCGGTGGTTGCATCTTGCAAACGTACCGTGGCGATACCTTGCGTTCGAGGTGGAGCTGATTATTTGGAAAAGCGAAAAATCTGCGTAAACGACAGCACAAGAAATTTCTTTTATACGCGATAATACCGAAAAATCTGATTTCAAAAACATCCTAAAGACGATTGGAAGCACAGCGTGAGCGTCTGAATCTTTTACGACATTGGATCTCATTAAAACGTTACGAAACTTTTTGTATGATAAATCCAGTCCAGTATCAACTGCAATGCCATTGCCTTTCGCAAACAGGACACTCCTTTGGGGGGACAACTGGTGGTGGAACTTTTACCCATCTACCCAATCATCGATAGTTTGAGTTCCTCAACTGGTTCCACTGATCCCGCGTGGTCGCGATCTTCCCGCAAGCTGTTCCGCAAGCCGGCGCCCCAGACCAATTCCGATGTTTAATGGGCCGAAAGTTGGAATTAGTCTTACTTTTGACACTTTATGGAAACTGGTGCGCTGCACTGCACTTGCACCCCAAGGCTACCCAATCGAAGGATCAATTGCCAGAACTCCCGGGTCGGGGGCTGATGATGGCCGGGTACAGGGCAGGGGTACGGGAAAAGTTTTTTAATTGGAAATTTTCGCTAAGCACCCGCATCCGGAGAATGCGTTTCCGCGTCCGGTTTTGTGGAGAGTGCCGCCAGACAGGGCCAGTGCCTTGGCGAGTGGTGCGCTCGAGCTTATGAAGGGGGATAATCGGTGTGAGCAGCGAGGATACTTTTGAGGCTAACGAGTGGCAAGACAGGAAGGGAGAGAGGAAGTAGTGAAAGAAATTTCCATAAAAAAAACTCCCTCCGAAACTGAGCGAACCCGTACCGTGGCCCTGCATGTGTGGCAATGAACTGAGGCATAAATTTTAAATTAACTCTCGCTTCTTCTGCCACAAAAGAAAGACGAAAGGGTAGGGTGGCTAGAGGACAATGTAAAGTGCGAGAACAAGGCGGAAAGGGAGGCCGGTAATTGGATCCGGTCCACGATCCACACAACTGGAGATTCGGATGTCCTAGGACGGCTACCAGAGTGGTCCTTCTGTTTGTCTATCCACTGTCACGGAACTGTAACAATAGGGGGGGCGAAAAAGTGCTTTAGCTTATCACCTCCGAGATTCGTCTCATTTCGAGAGACATCCGGTTATGCTGTGGATGGCCATCCCGTGTGATACCGCAACCCCCCGGGGATGGCCCATCTCGTTAGGATGCATTTTCACACCTCCGAAAATGCATTTGGACGTTGGAGAGGTGGAGAGGTACTTCAGTTCTCTGATTGTATGAAACATACGATTGTTTCGTTGTGTCCTTGTTGCGATAACGATGGGTTGAGGAAAAGGTTCGAAGACGCAAAGAATCTCTCAGATGTTTTCTTCGGATTTGAATTTGATTCGAAATGTTTCATGTCTTTTCTGTTTATCCAAGCAGACCAGATCAATAAGAAAAATCTGAAGATTGTTGAATGTCGTAATCATAGTTGGCGTATTTGGTTTTTTAAGGACCTGCAGAATATTGATGATTCTTTGTAACATTTGAGTATAAGCTTCATGCAGTTGTGCAGAATTATTTAACCCAACATATTTACAAGAAAAAAGAAAATACTATTCACAAGAATCCACTAACATCGTGTCCTGATCCTTTTAAGTCAACCAGTTATACAAAAAGAGTTTTCTAATGCGTTAGTATGTATGTTAAATTTATCTTTTCAATTCGGGAACATGGTGCCA